>NW_026728338.1:0-92733 GCF_030684315.1 Stegostoma tigrinum
ATGTGTCTTACGGTAATTAAGACTTGTCTGGTCTCTAACATGAGGTAGACTATTTATCATGGAATGAGGAAAGTGATTCATATGGGAAAGGATAGAGGGCAGTGGCGAATAACGTTGAAAAGAGTTAAATTCACAGAGGAGTGTCAGTTCTTGTTTCTGCAGAATTGTGGGTATGAGAAGTATGTGGGCCCCCAGTGAGCTCGATGTGCAAGAGCACTGTGAGCCTTCTCCTAAGAAATAGTGCTGACCTTTGGAGCAAGCTCTGAGCATTGAAACACCCAACTCTATCACAAGGTATATGAAGTGGAAGTGACACAGGATTACACACTGACAGACACGAGCAGGAATATCAATTGTTACCAACACTGACCTTTCCCAGCCCTGCCGTCATATCTGGTGACATGCAATTTCCAGGCTCCAAGATAACCTGTGCCTCCTTTTGTTGTCCCAATGTGGTACTCCATAAGCAGCAGACCCTGCAGAGTTGCACTGACACTGGGGTAACAGGAACTGGGCCATTCATTCCTTTGGGAGTCTGGCCCTATGAGGTTGTAAGAATGTTCATCATTCCCAGTATCCCAGCTCCCTTGGCAATTTACAACCGATTCTGTCTGATTTGAAAAGGCTCAAAACATCGCTTTCAGAGATGCACAGGAACCAAGTGAATTTAAAAACATTGAGGCAGTAAGTGTCGAGTAGTTCATTTTTGTTCAAATATCACAAAGAAACAATCTAATTAAAAGCACACAATAAGAAAGGGCTTATGTGGGAAATGAGACCTGAACCATTTGTTAATTGTCATAAAATTCTTACAGTGAGGAGACAGGCTTTTCAGCCCATCCAGTCTATGTTGACCCTATCCTCCTCAGACATCTGCATTTCCCATGATTAACACACGTGGCCCCTACACTCCATGGGTAATTTACCAAAACCAATCCTCATAAGCTGCACATGCTGGTACTGCCTTAGGAAACCAGAGCACACTGCACACAGACGCAGGGAGAATACGCAAACACCCGCAAACAGCCACAGAGGCTGGACTCAAACCCAAGTCCTTTATGCTGTGAGGCAGTAGTGAGAACCACTGAGCCATCGTCAGTTACTGTCAATAAAGATGAAAGAGTCTGTGCAACAACTGTACAATGGGCTGAAGTTCGGGATGGCAGGACTACTGCACGAGAAGATATTAGCTCAAATGGGCCTGTACTCGTCCGAAGTTAGAAGGATGAGTGGCAGAGAGCCATTCATGATATTTTTGTGACCACAAGGCTTTATTACTCAGGATTAGTGAGAAAGACAGAGGTTATGCTCAATGTGTGTTGGAGACTGCATCTTCTGGGTTAGAATGCAGTGCCTGTATTTTGGCGCCAATCTTCAGGAAAGATATGAAGACATTAAATAGAGAGTGAGGAACTGATTCATAAAATATTGCTGAACGGTGTGGAACTTCAGTTAGGTGGACAGCATCGAGAGATTACTATTGCTTTTCAAGGAGAATGAAAAAAAAATATTTAGGAGTTTAATGTGGGTGTTCATAAACCATGAGTGACCGCATTAGGGGCATTTAAACAGTCCTTGGATAAGCATATGGATGATGATGGGATAGTGTAGGGGGATGGGCTTAGATTAGTTCACAGGTCGGCACAACATCGAGGGCCAAAGGGCCTGTTCTGCACTGTATGGTTCTATGTTCTATGTTCTATGTCCAGAATAAAGCCTTTTAAAAATAAATACGTTAATCTCTCAAAGGCAGCATCAGTGGCGCAAACGTCAACACAGATCAGATATCACCAGTGACAGAAATGATCGACACATGAGTAAAAGCAAATCCTGCAGCTAATCAATTGTATAAAGATTGTGGTAGAGGCAGATTCAATCAAGGTGTTCGGAAGGGAATTGGCAGCTGTGAATATAATGTAAGCAGGGCAAAAACACAGTAAACTTTTCATGTCTAGTGGACATTCCTATTGACATTCAACATTGGCAGGAAACATCACCGCATTACTTTGACGAACTTTGTGAAGGGATACATTACTCCATTAAGCAAATCTTCTCTGAATTTCCTCTGGGTAACTGCATAAATAAAGGTGTTTGTGCAGCTACTCAGGAGCTGGAGCATGAAGCCAATCTCACTTACAAATGTTGGCAGAGCAACTGGATATCCCAAGTAATCAAATCGTTTCAATATGGAATAAATAATGAACACAATCCATAACACGATGAAATTGCCAGAAATAACAAATAGCATGACCATAGATTTCCTTCGACTTCCCATCTCTGGGTCACTGGGGCTTCCCCCTGTGGCCTGACACCGGAGTCTCCTGCGAGCTCTGTTGGCTAAAATAATGTTTCTGACTGTCAATGTGTTAAACAGTAGAATGAAAATAAATGGAATGAACGGTGTAATTATGTAATGCATCAATTCAACAATGGCCCAGACAATTGAAGTAAGTACAGTATATGTCACGCTACAAAACCATGGGCTATTAGAAAGCCAGTATCTACTTGAATACAAGAAATACCAGAAAATGTTCTTCAAACAACTCAGCACAGTCACTGTTCCTAAAACCACACATGCTGTTTTCTTGGTGCAAAGTTTAATTTTCAGCTTTTGGCAGCATATGGCTACAAATCGATCAAAGGTGAACGCCACTGTGAACCAGACAGAACAGTCTGTGGAAGCGTAAAGCAGAATGGCATGGATGTTGCACAGGGGGACAGACTTCAGAAAAAGAAACTCTCCTCGATGTGTAATAGGAATTTGTCGTAATATCAGATCAAAGATCACGACCAACAGATCTGTCACAGCCATGGCCACCAGGTAATGAGTAACACATTTTGAAAGTCCACACCTCCCCCGAATTAGGATCATAATTGTCACCACATTCACTAGAGAGAAGAGGGAAAATTAGACGGTTTGTTGATCAGTTACAATGCAGAAAATAATGCAACTAATTCTTAAATATGTTATTGAATCTTCTTGCAACAAACAACTACAACATGGCAGCAAATATGTTGTTTGAAATTCCAATCAGAGAGAATTCTCAATATGTTAGCTGTTAGAGAACAGCCAAACAATATGCTCTCGTAGCTGTGTACAAAGAACTAAGCTAGAGAACAGGCAAAACGTTATTACAAAAAAAAATGTTATATGAATAAATATGGAAGGATTACATTTGGAATCAAACGTTTCCCGCAAACATGGAAACATTGGAATGAAAATCTTAGACTTTTTCTTCCCTGAAAATGGATCAGAATATATTCGATCTATTTTGCAGTCCACGTTTTTACAACAATTAATTCACTTATGTGAGAAAAAAATCTTTTGAAAATTTTAAAAAACTTGACTTCTTCGAGGGAAAGGAAGGAAGAAAGCAAGAATGCAAGAAAGAGAGAAAGAAAGAAAGCAAAGAAAGATAGATAGACACATAGATATTACATTTTACCATCAGACAGGATGTGACATTAATAAATTCTAACAGGTAATAAATCCTTCTTGAAGTATAGTCAATGAGAAAATGTAAGTATGATCACTAAAAAAGTACATACACAAAGATTAAGATGGCATAAATCTTTGAATTCCACCTTTGGAAACAACATTCCTAGGATGTAAGTTACCTGGGACTCCAAACCCAGCTAAGACCGGGTAGTAGATCTTTTGTATATCATTAATTGCCCACAGAATCTTCAGCTTGATCAAAAAACCAAGAGACATGATTTTTCTTTGGTAAATAATGAGTGTTTCAGTGATTGGTGTTCTGGATTGGTCCGTACCTTCTTTGAGAGATTGAGAAAACACCCATTATTTATAGCAGGGAGAATGCATTAGATCAGAAAATCAGTTCCCATGTTAACTGAGAACTGATTACAGCTACCAAATCAAGTAATGAATTCAAAAGCTATCCCGAACGGAATTTGTGCGTGATCTTTCTACATCCCGACCAGATAACCTTTTCCATTCTCCCCACCTCCAAGCCTTGGTTCAAATTGACACCTTAAAAGAAAGCTCCATTTTCCAGAATTGTAACAAAGTTACATTTATCAGGAGAAAATAATGGGCACAGGAATAATTAAATGTTTTGAGATATGAAGAAATTTAGGAAAACACACACTTAACACTGAACGGTGGAACTGAAGTAAGAAATATGGATAAAGTACTCCCAAATTCCTTCTCCCCATCCTCAGATCTGTCTGATGGAATTTTCAGAACTGTTGACAATTATGTTCATCATTTTCAGGATGTGATAGACAGTTTTTGAAATCAGGAAGGAAATCAAGATTTATGTGGGAAAGGTAAGGAAATAGATGTGACCATTTTCAAATCATCCATGAGCTCATGAAATTGAAGACCCTGTCCGCAATCTACAAGTCACAACTGAAATGGAATGCTTCCCACTTATCTGGATTTGTGAAGCTCCAACAAAACTCAATAAGTTCGGCACCATACAGGATAATGTAGGCCATTGGATTGACACTGCATACACCAACATTCACCGCCCCCACTAACATCGCTCAGTAGCAGCAGTGTGCACAATCTGAAACTATTTGATTCAATATTTAAAATAGTTATCATTTAAAAACAAGGCAATGCCAAAATAAAACAGACGATTCGACATTTTTTCTCTTTCTCAGAAGATTGTGAGCCTTTGGAATTCCTTTCCTCAAAAGAATTGAATTCAGTCAATTAAGAATTGAATAATTTACTGTCATGTGTATTCAATGTAAAAAACAGTGAAAAGTGTGTACCTTCGCTGTACATATACTGCGCCAATCACAAAAAATTATTTTAGGATAAGATAGTGGATATCGTAAATTATGAGTATTCAGTAAAGCAGAGGTGGATTGCTGATGATGCAGGGGTTGAAAGATTATTAGGGACATGTAGGAATGTAGATCTGAGGTTAAAATCAGATCAGCTGTGATCTTATTGAATGGTGGAGCAGGATTGAAGGGTGAGCGCCCCACTGTTGTTCCATCTTCGTACATTTTAGCAGTTAATATCTGGTTTTTTTTCTATTAATAAATGCTCAATCCATCTCAATATGTTATGCCCCATTTCAATTCTTCTAAGTTTGTATTGCAATAAAAGTTTTGACGAAGATCTGTAGCTCGGGTTGTGGGTGAGGTTGTTGACTTGCTCACCGAGCTGGCTTGTTCTTCTTCAGGCATTTCATTACCATGCCAGGTGACATCATCAGTGGAGCCTCGAAGAGGCAGTGTTATTCCCCTCCACTTGGAATTTATGTTGTTAGGTCTGCTCTGGTGACTAGCGTCATTTCTGGGTTTGATCGGTATGGATTTGTATATGGGGTCTAATTCTATGTGTTTATTGAATGCAGTACGGGTGCAGAGCAAAGCCTCCAGAAATTTCTGTGCGTATCTATGTTTGACTCAGGTTTATCGCTTTATGGGTGGAGAACCATGCCTCCAGAAATTTCCTTTGGCACCCAAGACAAACGTAGACGCACACAGAAATTCCTAGAGGCTTGGTTCTCTACCTGTAATGCGTCAGGCTCACTAGTGCCCTTTAGGGAAGGAAACTGCCATCCTTCCCTGGTCTATCCTCCATGTGACTCCAACCCTACAGTAAGGTGGTTGACTACTAACTGCCTTCTGGGCAATCTGGGTTGGTGAATGAATGCTGTCCTGGCTAGTGATGCCCTCATTCCGTGAATGAACAAGTAAAAATAAATCTTATCAAAAGCCTTCTGAAAATCTATGTGCACCCCAGGCACAAATTACCCTGTTGATACTATGGTAGGATAACCCACATACAAGAAACAATTGGCAGGCTGTTAACAAAAAAAATCTCTCACTTATAAATTTGTATTGGCTCTGCCCAGTTAATTTCTCAGTCTCCAGCTGTTAACATGTTTTATAATATAATACTACAATAAAATATAACAATTTCCTACTTTTGGTATCAGATCTTAAATTTAGCATTCCCTACTTTCTCCCTCCAGTTGCCCTGAAACATTAAATTATACACATGCACACTTTCAAATTGTAGGCACTGTCCCCACGTTTACATATTGGCCACCAACGCATCCAGTATCTCCATGATACCCTTGTTCATTGCCCTGACAATATCTTCTGGGGATGTGTCAAGTTAGAATGAGATTGATTTCGCCAAACTTGCTTTGTTTCCATGGCACTTCTTTGGCAGTTCATCATTCTCAATTGTCCCTTAAATTCCTAATGTTTATGGTTGATTCCTTATTCAATGAAAACTGGCACAGAACTTGGAAACAGCAAGAACTGTAGATGCCAGAGTAAGACTCAATGTAGTGTGGAGCTGCAGGAATGCAGCAGGTCAGGCAGCATCAGCAGAGCAGGAAAATCAATGTTTCAGGTCGGTCCCTTCATCAGAACTATTGAAGACACAGAGTTACAATTTAACTTCTTGTACCATTTCAACTTTAATTATTAACATCATTTGTCTGCTAGAATTTTCTTTTAATTTGTTGGCATCAATATGTTTGCCTGTCATGACTTACAGAATTTATCACATTGCGCTCAAAACACCTTAATTTTTAGTCCCAGGATTTCATTTCTTTTATTATTCCAAATATGAAACACATTAATTGTGTGCTTTCTCCTGGTGCTTATTGCTGACTCCCTCCCTTGCTGTCATCTTGCATGCTTGTGGATCTGAAGGCTCACATTTTTGAAGATCTGTATCTTTTCATAATAGTTTTGGCATTGTTTTATGTCTGTTCATTCATTTGTTTTTTGGTTGCTGTGAATGTATTTGGATCTGTTGTTGGTTCATTTACTGTTGTATTTCACTTTCAGGGTGCATCATCCCAAAAGACTCATGAAAATAAAACAAACAGCAAAGAAAGGTGCCTGGGCCTTTTTTTTTACCAAAGAGGTGAGTACAGTTTCTGTGTCGAGGGTCTGGGGGGAGATCACGATCAGAGCATTGAACTCAGTGACCAGTCATGATTATATTGGATGTTGGAGCAAGCTATAGATGTAGAATGGCTCTTGTTTTCTCTGTCTCTATAACTCAAAACGCAGCTCTGTTTTACGTATAGAGAGGATGGCAGACCTGTTAGGCTTCACAAGCAATTGGTTTGATTTAGCCTCACCTTAACTATTTTGCCCAGAAATGTGTTGCAGAAATGAACAAGAGGAAATAAATTGAAAAAGTTCAAAGAATCCCGAAAGTCTTCCCAAGAAATACAATGTCGATGCCAATCAGAGAATTCATACAGTGAAGAAAAGGCCATTCAGCCCATTGGGTTTGCATCGATCCTCCAAAGAGCAAACTGCACCATCACTTGTAACCCAGCATTTACCAGGACGCTTTGGGAGAATTTAGCATGGCCAATCCACCAAACCTGCACATCATTGGACTGTAAGAGTAAAACACACAGAAACCCATACAGATGCACAGGCAATGTGCAAGATCCACGCAAACAGAGCCCATTGCTGTCCTCGAGCTCAGATGCCTGGCGGAATGAGGTCGTAGCGCTAGCCATTGTGCCCAGCCTTAAGCGTAGGAGACCCTTGTTCAGAAGAAACTGAATTACAGGAAGCTGCCACATAAAGGGACACAATTCTTTGAGAACACCTGTCTGGAAGGGGAAGTATAGAAACGGAAACAGAGAAAGTAGTGGCGATGATTTCAAGGTCAGGGACCAGTTCCACCTTCCCGAAAACACCTGCCAAATGTGTGGTGGGACATCTGGCCCTGGGATTGGGATCATCAAACATGCAAAGATCACAAAACCCATGACCAGTGATACAGAATTTCTGAAGCTGACCTTGATACTTGATAGTGTGAGAATACCAACAATGATGCTAGAAATGAGGTACAATCCAATGAAACAGGAGCTGCTGTTGCAATCAAACACGATGCCTTATACAAACAATATCACCAGCTCACCCATTCGTATATGTGAAATTTCAATAATTTGTACAATTGATAGTTAAGATAGACTCTGTAAGATTCAGGTCGTATATCCGAAGATTCTGAGGTGGCATATGGGATATGAGTAAACGTTAATGCTGGGAAACAGTCGGTGTTTTTCTTTTCTTTTTCAAGAATTGAAACACTATTTTCAATGGACATTTCACCCCATTGATAAGGAGTTCTCTACATTTCCTCTGCGTCACTGCATAAATACATGTGTTTGTGCAGCAGCTCAAGAGGAGGAGTATGTGACAGATTTGCTCAAGGGTTAGATTGCATTATATTAGATTCCCTACAGTGTGGGAACAGACCCTTCGGCCCAACAAGTCCACAGCGCCCCTTGAAGCATCCCACCCAGACCCATTCCACTATAACCCACACCACCCTGAACACTATGGGCAATTTAGCATGGCCGATCCACCTAGTCTGCACATCTTTGGACTGTGGGAGGAAACTGGAGCACCCGGAGGAAACCCACGCAGACACGGGAAGAATGTGCAAACTCCTCACAAATAGTTACCCGAGACTGGAATCGAACCTGGGTCCCCGGCGTTGTGAGGCTGCAGTGCTAACCACTGAGCCAACGAGCCAGTTATTAATATTAACGGAGGCCAGAGAGCAAATTGCTGGAGCATTGACAGACATCTCTGTATCCTCTTGGGCCACAGGCTGGAGGATAATCAATGTTGTCCCATTGTTTAAGGAAGGTAACAGGGATATTCCAGGAAATTACAGTCCTGTGAGCCTCACGGTGGTCGTAGGGAAGTTATTGGAAAAGATCCTCAGAGTTAAAATCTACATGCATTTTGAAGCAAATAGATTTGGTAGTGAAAGGCAGCATGGTTTTGTGTGGGAGAGGCCATGCCTCACCAATTTGATCATGTTTTGTGAGCAAGTGATGAAGATAACTTATAACAAAAAAAAACAGTTACCGTGGTCTACATGGGCTTCAGTAAAGCCTTTGACAAGGTCTCTCATGGCAGGCTGGTACCGAAGGTGAAGTCGCATGGTTTCATGGGTGAGCTGGCAAGATGGATACACCACTGGCCTAGTCATAGGAGACAGAGGCTAGGGGTGGAAGGATGCTTTTCGGAATGGAGTGTTGTGACTTGTCGTGATCCATAGGGATCAGTGTTGGGACAGCTGCTGTTCATGATTGACACAAATTATTTTCAGGAAAACATAGCCGGTTTAATTAATAAGTTCATGAATAATACAAAGCCTGCTGGAGTTGTAGATAATGAGGAGGATTGCCAGACGATACAGCAGAATATAGGCCAGTTGGAGGCTGGGGCAGAAAAATAGTAGTTGGAGTTTAATTCCGACACAGGCGTGGCGATTCATTTTGGAAGGTCAGGTACAAGTGGAAACTGTACAATAAATGGCAGAACCCTTAGAAGTATTGATATGCGAAGGGATCTGTGTGTTCAGGTCCGCAGATCCCTGAAGGTAACAGAGCAGGTAGATAAGGTAGTAAAAAATGTCTATGGCATGCTTGCCTTCATTGGCATGGGCATTGAGTACAAGGATAGAAAAGTTATGCTGCAGCTTTATCTAATTTTAGCTCGGCCACGCTTGGAATTTTGCATACAGTTCTGGTCACCACAAGACCAGAATGATGAGAATGCTTTGGAGAGGGTACATAAAAGGTTTGTTGGCATATTGATTGATTTGGAGAATTTTAGCTATGGTTTAAGGTTGGATAGACTGGTTGTTTTCACTGGAACACAGGAGGCTGAGGGGGACAATCTGATAGACGTTTGTAAGAATGTGAATGACATGGATAGATTGGAAAGAATGAGGGTTTTTTATTTCCCCAGTGTGGAGGGGTCAATTACTAGGGGACACAGGTGCAAAGTGCATGCAGGAAAAGTTTTTAAAAAATGTGTGAAGCAGGCTTTTCACGCAATGGGTGGTCAGTGCCTGGAAGACACTGTCAGAGGAAATGGTGGAGGCAGACACAATACCAGCATGCAAGAAGAACCTGGGCGAACACCTGAATAGGAAGGGATTGGAAGGCGTACTAGCCCTGTAAGTGAAGACATTTTTGGTATGGAAAGGCAAAATTTGTCAGAGCAGCGGTGTTGGTCCAAAGGGCCAAGTCTTGTGTTATATTCCTGAACAATCTTGAGTGTACTAAGAATTACACTGATAAGCCAAGTTAAGTTCTCTGTCCAACTCATGATGTAAAACATTCAAGCATTCAGATGGTATGCTCAGGTTGAAGAGACAATGCTTTAGAATTGAGATGAGGAGGAATTTTCTTCAGCCAGAGTTTTGTGAATCTCTGGATCTTGTTGCTGCAGAGGGCTGTAGAGGCCAAGTCATTGAGTGTATTTAGAACATAGACATCGAACAGTACAGCCCTTCGGCCCACAAAAATAATCGCATTAGAATCCGTGCTAACATGGAAACATGTCCTGGCAGTTCAACACTGAAACAAAACAAAGAACGATGGATGCTGAAGGCCTGAAAGAGAAACAGAAATTGTTGGAGAAACTCAGCAGGTCTGGCAGCATTTGTGAAGAGAGGAAACAGAGTTAAAGTTCAACAACCTTATTCCAGACTTTGATCAACTGTGTGCCTCTCGATACAGCAGGTCGTTTCTTCTCAAGCCTGAAACACGAAGGGCATAGGGCCAGTTGTTTGACCCTAGGCACATGCAGAGAAGGTTGCAAAACTGAGAGGATTTCCTTTCTCATGTACATGCACAGGGTCAGGCGTCAGCTGATCCTGCATTCAGTGATAGCTGGCGAGATTCTGGAGGAGACCAGAAACAAAGACGCGTACCCGACACCACGATAAAGTGATGCTGCATCCTGAAAACTTTGTCGGCAACCACCGCTCCATTGGTTGGAATTTACTAAACCCAGATCCAACAGCCTTCCCTCACTGGAGATTGGATGAATGAGAGGTGATCTCATTGAAAGTTATTGGATTCTTGTGGGGTTTGACTGGATAAATGTTGACAGGGTGTTTCCCCTCATGGGAAAGTATAGGACTACAGGGTATTGTCTCAGAATAAAGGGACGCCAATTTAAAATTGTGGTGAAATTACTTCGGTCAGATGATTGCGAGTCTTTGGAACTCCTGGCTAAAGACAGCTGTAGGAGCAGAGCCCTAATTGATATTTAAGGCTTAGATAGATTTTTGATCAGTAAGAAAATCAAGGGAAAGTCCAAGAAAGTGGATGTGAGGAGTGTTGGTCAGCCATGATCCTATTGAATGTGCAACAGCTTCGAGGGGCTGAACACCCTCCTACTACTCCCATTTCTCCGGGTCTTGAGCATCCTCTCTGTAAACCCCGATGACTGCTGTGCTAGCACTTGCTCTCCTTCCCAGAATTGCTCAGGTTGAAGAGACGATGCTTTACAACTGAGGTGAGGAGGAATTTCTTCAGCCAGAGGGTTGTGAATCTTTGGATCTTGTTGCTGCAGAGGTCTGTAGAGGCCAAGTCACTGAGCGTATTTAGAACACAGAAAATATAACAGTACAGCACAGTACAGGCCATTCGGCCCACGATGTTGTGCCAAATTTTTATCCTAATCCTAAGGCCTATCTAACCGCCACCCCTAACTTATACTATGAACCATACGTCTGTCTAATAGCTACTTAAATGCCCCTAATGAGGCCAACTCCACTACCCTCTCCAGCATTCCACGACACCCAACCACTCTCTGAGTAAAGAACCTACCTCTGACGTATCATCTATATCTACCTCCACTCACTTTAAAACTACGCCCGCTCATAATAGCTACCTCCACCCTCAGAAAAAGTCTCTGGCTGTACACTCTATCTATACCTCTGATCATTTTGTACACCTCTATCAAGTCACCTCTCACCCTTCATCGTTCTGAAGGGAAAAGCCCTGGGTCTCTCAACCTTTCCTCGTAAGACCTTCCCTCCATTCTAGGCAACATCCTGGTAAATCTCTTCTGCCCCCTTTTCCAACACGTCCACATCTTTCCTGAAATGAGACGACCAGAACTGGGCACATTGCTCCAGATATGGCCAAACCCTGGTTTTGTATCGCTGGAGCATAACCTCACGGCTCTTGAACTCAATCCCTCCATTAATGAAAGCTAACACACCATACGCCTTCTTAACAACTCTATCCACACAGGTGGCAGCTTTCAGGGAACTGTGGGCATGAGCCCAAAGATCCCTCTGCTCCTCCACACTGCCAAGAATCTTTCTGTTAACCCTGTATTCTGCTTTCAAGTTTGTCCTTCCATAATAAATCACCTCACACTTTTCAGGGTTAAACTCCATCTGCCACTTCTCAGCCCAGCTCTGCATTTTCTCAATGTCTCTTTGTAACCTAGAACAGCTCTCCACACTGTCCACAACGTGACCCACCTTCGTATCATCCACAAACTTACTCAAGCAGGCTTCCAGTCGTTCATCCAAAACATTTACAAAAATCACAAATACAAGAGACTCTGGAACAGATCCTTGTGGTACACCACTCATAACTGAGCACCATGTTGAATATTTTCTATCCACTACCACCCTTTGTCTTCTAAAGGTCAGACAATTCTGAATCCAATCTGCCACATTTTCCCCTATCCCATGCCTCCTTGCCTTCTGCATGAACCTACCATGGGGAGCCTTATCAAATGCCTTACTTAATTGCATGTATACTATATCCACTGCTCTACCTTCATCCACGTGTTTGGCCACCTCTTCAAAAAATTCAGTAATGTTTGTGAGGCATGATCCAACCCTCACAAATCCATGCTGACTATTATGAATCAAACTGTGCCTTTCCAACTGATCACAAATCCTATCCCTCAGCGCCCCTTTCAATAGTAATAATGCCCACCAGTGAAGTAAGACTAACTGGCCTGTAATTTCTGGGGTTATCCCTATTATCTTCTTTGAACAAGGGAATAATTTTGCCTCTCTCCAATCTACCGGTACTATACCCGTGGACAGTGAGGACAAATAGATTATCGCCAAAGGCCCTGCGATCTCTACCCGTGTGTCCCATACAATCCTTGCATAAATCCCATTAGCCCCGGGGCTATTCAGGTTCCTCAACATTACTTGTACACTTTCCTTACTAATATTGATCTCCTCTAGTCATCCAGCCTGTCTCACACGGTCCTCCTCTACAACAAGGTCCAGGAGTTCATAACTAGGAGTTCCGGGAGTTCATGAACGAGGAGGCCATAAGCCGAGGGCACAGGTTTAAGACCGAGGTAGATAGGTTTTATCTCAGGCTTGATACAGTGCTCCAGTGAAGCTCAGTGCAAGCTGGAAGAACAGCACTTCATTTTTCCATTGGGGATCTGCAGCCTTCTGGACTCAGTATCGATTTCAACAAGCTTGAGCACCTTCCCCTTACTTTTGCCCACTCTCATACACCAAAATTTGTTATCACATTGTCGACTATTAATCACAACCCATTGCTCGCCATTAGTTGTCCCCATTAGCAGCTATTCATTCTCCTTGGCTGACCATTGCCAATTTCTGTGCCTATTCAACTGTTTGTCTTTCTTTTGGGCTATATTTTCACCTGACATTTACTCTTACCCCCTGTCTGCACCCTATCCACTGCATAAACAACAGCATTTTACCATCAGTTCTGAAGAAGAGCCACTGGGCCTGAAATGTTAACTCTGATTTCTCTCCATATATGTTGCCAGACCTGCTGACTTCCTCCAGTCATTTCTGATTTTGTTTCTGATCTCCAGCATCCGCAGTCCTTTCCATTTCCCATTGAGTCTAGCAGGTGGGATGTCAAGCTGCAGCTGTAATATGGCATCGGTGAGGCCACTTTGCAAACATTGCACTCACTTTTGCTTGCACTGCTTTGGGAAGGATGTTGCGAAACTAGAAAGGGTACAGAAATAAAATGACAAGGATTTTGCCAGGACTGTATGATTTCCATGATAAGGAGAGGCTGGATAGTGTGGTACATCTTTCCCTGGAGCTTCCCTGAAGCTGAGGAGTGACATTAGACATGTTTTTAAAACCACAATGGACATTGATAACATGAATAGCCAAGCTATTTTAACAAATGTAATGGAGTTCATAAATAGAGGGCACAGGTTTAAACTGGGAGGGGAAAGATTTAAAAGGCAAATGAGAGGCAACTTCTTTCACAAAGAAAGTGATGCAGTCAAAGGAAGTAGTAGAAATGGGCACAATTACAACATTAAAAAGATATTTGGACTGGTACATGGAACAGGAAAGGATTAGCGAGATATGGACCAAATGCAGGAAAATGGGATTAGCCCAGTTTAGGAAACCTGGCTGGTGTAGATAAGTTGTGCTGATGGGTCCATCCTCATGCTGTATGACTGTATTCCTCAATGACTGTTTTTGGTCGATGCAGATTCGGTGGGAGGAGGAATCTTTTTTTTCTCTGTTATTAATGTCCTTGCTTCCTTTATGACACAGACAACAAATGTGTGTGTTATCTCGTCAGTGATATGAGAGGAGTGGAGAATTTTGAGTTTTATGTGTTTCACAGATACCATGAGGTTGATGAACTACCGGGGATCAGAGGAATGTTGATACTGTGTCAAGTAACCATAAAGAATTCCTGAGATGGACTGAACGTGGTCAGGGTTGAAGTTCTGTGGTGATTAAGCCCTTTGTGAGGGCCTTAGATAGGGTGGATCAGAAAGTGAGACAAGGTCCAGCCAGCTGCACAGAATAAGACAAGGCACTATGAGAGTGTAGAAGGGACAAATAAAAGGGGGAACAGGCAACTAAGTGACCTGAGCACCTGATGAAACAAAAGAACACCCTGGCAGTGGTTACACCATGAGATTGATTGCAAACTTTTCAACTGGTTCCTAAAAGAATTCGAACGATGGTGTTTAAGAAATCTGATGTTGTCCCCATGTGTTGCAGATACTAGCCTAGTCAATCTTCTCTGTGTCCATTGCATTGTCGGTCAAAACTCTACATATTACTCCAGATGTGGTCTTACTGGTGTCCTGTATAATCTGAAACATAACCTGCCCACTTCTCTATTTGTTTCATCTCAGGGCTAAGTCATTCAGGCCCTGAAGCCTGCTCTGACATTTAACACAATTGCAGGTGACCTCCTCTCAGCCTCAACTACGCTTTCTTGCCCACTCTCCATTACCCTGTATCTCCTCCTCAAATGTATGTGTTGTCCCAGAATGCATTCTGTTACCCCTCAGGTTCACCTCTCACCTTAAACCCATGCCCTCCAGTTTTGGATGGCACCAATGGCTCAGTCAGTGCTGCTGCCTCCCAGCGCCAGGGACCCAGGTTCAATTCCAGCCTTGGGTAATTGTCTCTGTGGAGTTTACACATTCTCCCCGTGTCTGCATGTGTTTCCTCCAGGACGCGGGTGAGAGATGGATTGACAGTGGTTAATACAGGGATAGGGTAAGGAGGTCGGTCTGGGTGGGAAGCTCTTCAGAGGTTTAGTCCAGACTCAATGGACTGAGTAGCCTCTATCTGCACTGTGGGGAGTCTATGAATGCATCTTGAGGAGCTCCTACTTCACTTCCATTTCCTGATTTATGACTATTCCTGGAAAATTCCTTGTATCCTGTACAAAACCAAGGAGGCAGACAGTATATAAGAGGCTCTTCTACCCATTGAGTCTGTATTGCCAAAATTATGATAATATCTACACTTGTTCCACTTCCCACACTGAGTCCATAGCCTTCGATGCCTTCACTCTTCATGTTTTCATCCAAATACCTTTCAAAGGGATCATGTCCCATATTCCCATCACCCTCTGGTAAAAAGTATTGTCTTCAAATGCCCACTAAACCACCTGCCTTCCATTTAAAATGATGCTCCTTTGTTATTGACCATTGAACTGAGGGGATCAGCTGTTTCCTATCTACCCTGTCCATGCCCCTCTTAATCTTACACACCTCACAACCTCCACTGTTCCAAGGAAAACGACCTGAGCTTATCCCAGCTTCTCTACATCGCTGAAATCCTCCACCTCAAGCAAGATCCTGGTGAACTGCCTCTGCACTCTCAATAGTGCAATCACATCGATCCTACATTGCACATGCAGCACTCCAGCTGTGGCTTACCCAAAGCTCTGAACGTCTCCAACATGACCTCCCCAACTTTATGCCATGGCCGACAAAGGCAAACATTCCCTGCGCCTTCTGAGCTCTGAGTACTGACTCAAAGTATCTGTCAACTCCTCTGCCATTAAGCTGGGCTTGGATCTGCTTGTGTTAAGAAGAGTTGGATGTGACTTCATTGAAACTTAAGAAGATCCTAAGGGGTCTTGGCAGGATGCGTGTGGAAAGTGTGCTTCCTTTCGTGGGAGAAACACAAACAAAGAGGCCACTGTATAAAACAAAATGATCACCCGTCTGAAACAGAGAATAGGCATTTTCTTCCTCTCAGTCTGTCCTAAGTCTTTGGAAATCTTTTCTTCAAAAGGCAGAGTCTTCAATTACTATTAAGGCAGATGAGGATATATTTTTTGATAAGTGGCCTTGGATGGGGATAATTATAAATGGATGGACAGGAATGTGGAGTTGAGGTTAAATTCATATCAGCCATAATCCTATTAGGTTGAAGAGGAAAATCAAGGGGCCAAATGGCTTAATCATACTGATATATAATCATAGAGTTTTTAACAGCAAGGAAAGAGGCCCTTCAGCCCATTGTATCAGCCCTGGTCAGCAAATGTCCATCTTTTCTACTTCTATTTTTTTTTTGCTCTTGGCCCATTAGTTGAACGTTAGCACATTTCAAGTGTTCATCTAAATACCTCTTAAATACCTTGAGGAGTCCTTTCTTTTGATTCATTCATGGGATGTGTGCATTGCTGGCTCAGCCAGTACATATTGCTCACCACTCATTGTCCAGATGCAGTTAAGAGATAACCACATCACTGTGGGTCTCGCATCACATGTAATGGTAAGCATTGTAGATTCCCTCATCTACAGGACATTAGTGAACCTGATGGGTTTTTTTTAATAATTGACAATGATTTCATGATCATTAAGCTCTTAATTTGCAATTGTTTCTGTGTGATGAGTAATTGCACTGTTTTTGTTTGCAACGTTGCCTTGAAAGTTCCTGCCTTCACTTGTTTGTTCACTGACTGAAAATAAGTACAAGCACTTTGGGACCCAAATTTCTGACCAGTTGAGTTATTACTCCTATAACAAAGGCAAATCCTCTCAATGTCTCAAAGAAATCTTCTCTCCACACCAGGACTAAACATTGAATCATTTCGTCTTATTAGAAGCAATGCCGCTTAGTTTTATGATCAAGCTCCAGATTCTGTGGGCGATTTATGAGATACAAAAGATTTACTTCCCCATCTTGGCTGCAGTCAGTGTGCCAGGTACGTTTTTAGCTACTGCAGGGGTTTCACTTGGGATTGACATATGTAGCAGCTTTGGTTGCGTGTGCAAGTGTTTGATTGCATTGATCACACTTTGAAAATATTCCCATCTGTCTCATTTATTATCTCACTTACTTTCCATCTATCTAACAAACTAACTATCTGTCTGTCTATCTGTCTGTCTGTCTATCTATCTATCTATCTATCTATCTATCTATTTATCGATCTATCTACCTATCCATCAATCCATCGATCTGTTTTCTGTCTAGACTATATTGTATAGGGGTTGTGGGGAGACTGAGAAATGTTGGGAAGCTTGGTCCACTTTTCTGTGTGTAACTCTTCCGCTGCACTTTCCCCCAAGAAATGTCAAGGAAGAACAGACAGGTGAAGGACATTCCTCCTCTGCAGTCAGAAAGAGCGGTAACTGAGTTAAGTTAAGTGGGACATCTCTCTCCATCTCCCCTACAACCTCAATGGAGAACAGACACAGGAATGTCAGGGGGTTTGGGCAGGGAGGACTTACCAACTTTAATAGGGGCGCAAGAGTGGAGAAAGGCTGAGTCTCAATGTGTGTATTAGTCAAAAGGAAGTTTTCACCATTTACACATAGATGTCTCCAATGGGCTCATGGAGAAAATAATATTTCTTTACTCATTCCATTGTCAATACTATAATTAAAAATTGTCGACTCCCACTTTTTCCACCCAGATAAATACAACAAAGGCCTGAGCAGGTTAATATTGGGATGAGTTGAGCTATGAACAATCTCAATGACACTGAACTGCTGAGTTGCTCATGGTGGGTTAGCTAATTTCGATGCTGAACTAAGGGAGTGTGGAATGTGAAGATAGTGGCTTAGCTACCCAAATTACATGACATGAAGTCTCATCTCAAATACATCTCCACACCAATGACATACCAGACTGTGGTGTATAATATCCTCTCCAATATTTTAGAAGTCAATTTGATACTGAAGACACCTTGCAAGGAGTTAACATTATTTAGTCTTAAAGGAAAGCAGTTGAATTAAGTCAAAGTGTACAGGACAAAAGGGAGAACGGGGAAGGAGTTGGATGAATTTTTATGATCATATTGAATGGCAGAGTAGGCTCAAAGGGCTGAAGGACATATAGATGTCCCCGTGTTTCTGTCAATTTCTTCCAAGGATAATGGGATGCCATTCATCAACAAATTGAACAATGTCAAGCTTAACAAAAGCAATTAGCCAATTGAACCATGGTTTTCAAAGTTTTGCAGGTGTAACGTTTGTGCTACATGCAAGGTCCAGGCAGTGACTATTTCACAAGAAAAGATATGAGCACCTTCCCGTAACAAAATTATCTGAACTCAATCCTCTGTGGTCAAGGTCAAGGGAGTAACACATGAACAGGAAGTGAACCTGACCTATCAACTATCAAACATATAAACTTTTGCAAGAACAGGGAATTCTGCACCCTCTGACTCCCCAACGCTTGCCCACCATCTACAAGGCACAAGCCAAAAACATGCTAAAATACTTCCTCACTGAACATGCCTTCAACAACACCATAGAAGTCAACACAATTTCGCACAAAGTGAATGATGATTGACACCCATCTGCCAAGTTAAATACTTAGTCCTTTCACCACTGAGGCACAATGACATCAGTGTGTACCAAATCAAGCCTACAGTGCCAAAACTCCTCAATGCTCCTTCAACTGTGCTTCCCAAACACGTCTTTCACAAACAGGAGACTAAGGGGCAGTCAACACATGGAAAACACGAAGGCTTGCAAGCTTGAGAATGGATTTACTGGCACTAGAGGGCGTGCATCAGAGATTCACTGGGTTTATTTCAGAGTTGAGACGGTTGGCTTATGATGACAGGCTGAATAGACTGGGATTAGATTCATTGGAGTGTAGGAAAATGAGGGGTGGTTCATGTAGAAACATATAAAATTATCAAGAGAAGAGTTAAGATTGAAATTGGGAGGTTGCGCCCACTGGCGGGTGAAACTAGAACAGTAGGGCATAGCCTCAAAATTAAGGGGAACCAGATATAGGACTGAATTGAGGAGGAAGTTGTTCACCCAAAGGGTTGTGAATCTGTGACCTTCCCTGTGAAGCAGTTGAGGCTACCTCATTGAATGTTTTCAAAGCTAAGATAGATAATTCTTTGATTAGTAAAGAAATTATGGGTTGTGGTGAGAGGGTGGTAAGTGGAACTGAAGCTATGAAAAGATCAACCAGAATCTTATTGAATGGCAGAGCAGGCTGGAAGGGCCAGATGGCCTACTACTTCATGTATATCCTTACTTGAGGCCATATATTTGTGCTTTCACTGCATGGGACCAAAATTCTTAAACTCCTAATGAAAAATTACTGGTGCAGCTCACGATAGCTTTCTCACCATCATGTAACTAAGTGTAGTTCGTGATGTCTATAAAATACTGCTCATGCCCATGATTCCCATATCACATGATAGAACAAAAGTGCCCCTATATGTAACCTAAACTGGTACTAGACTGGAAACATTTAAACAGCAATTATTCATATATTCCTGCTGAATAATGTCCATATTTTTCTCTTGTTTACAGTTAACGTGATAACTATTACGATCCTTGCTCGGGGAAATTGTGGTCTCTCCAAATGTGTAACTTACTACCTGGTGGCCATGGCAACAGCAGATCTAATGGTCGTTATCATTGATCTGATATTGCGGCAGATACCTATTGTTTACTGGGAACAATTTAGCTTGTTCCGAATAATTCCGTTGTGCAATATCCATGCCGTTCTGCTTTACGCAGCCACAGATAGTTCTGTCTGGTTTACTGTCACTTTCACCTTCGATCGATTTGTGGCCATTTCTTGCCAGAAACTGAAATCTAAATATTGCACAGAAAAAACTGCAGCTATGGTCATCGGAATAGTGACAGTGTTGAGCTTTCTAAAAAACATTTTCTGGTATTTCCTGTACACAAATGAATATTGGCTTTCAAACAGCTCTTGGTTTTGTCGTGTGGCTCTGACTGTATCTCATTCGCTGGTCTGGGCTATCGTTGAATTAATCCATTACATATTAACACCATTCATTCCATTTATTCTGATTCTTCTCCTCAATGCATTAACGGTCAGACACATATTAATGGCCAGCAGAGCACGCAAGCGACTTCAGAATCGGAGTAATGGTGAGAGTCAAAGTGACCCAGAGATGGGAAGTCGAAGGAAATCTATGATTCTACTGTTTGTGATATCAGGGAACTTCATACTGCTGTGGGTGGTGTTCATGGTTTGTTCTATATTGAGACGATTAGATTAATTGGAATATTCCGTTTCTCTACCAACATTTGTTCGGGAAATTGGTTTAATGCTCCAGCTTTTAAGCTGCAGTACAAATACTTTTATTTACACTCTAACCCAGAGGAGGTTTAGGGAGGAGTTGAGAAGTGGAGTGAACTACTCCCTTTCACTGATGGTGAAACTATGTAGATGATGAGAATTCATGTTTTTTAACAGTACCTTCTGATCTTGTGTCATGTTCTGCTCATTATTGATACTTTGGAAATTGTTCAAAATCTGATCTATTCCAAAACATTAATCAATTAAACATTCCTAGGCCTGGTGGTCACTGATTCCAGTCAATATTTTTGTCATGGACAGCCATACCTCTGGTTTTATCACATACTTTCCCAGTAATACCAACTTTTATACACTGCCCACTTTTGAATGTAAGGCACGAATGACCTGTTTTGGCGGGAATGAGCCCTGACTAATACAATTGTTCAATGAACAACCCACCGTTTTTCAATGCCCCGTTAATTGTTGTATCTTTATCATCGCATTGTTGACACCTTTCTTTGATCCTTGAGCCATGATCTTATTGAAAGCTGGAACACACCAGATGGCTGGAATGGTCTATTGCTGCTTCCATGTCTTATGGTCTCTGCTGGCATTTAAATAGAGATTTCTGCAAATCAAGGCAGGCAGCAGAAAGAAAAATATGTCGAGGCTGAAAAAGGACAGTGGGGCACGGCTACAGTGGGGCAAAGGGAGAACGGGAATCAGTTTATTGCAGTAGTTGATAATCATATGCCTTAACAATGGGACTTTCTTTCGTTTTGTAACTTTCCAGGCAGAGGTCATGACCTTCACTGAAATACCAGTGCCATGAATGCTACAGAGACTGAGAATTAGGCATCATGCTAATTTCTCCAGTTAACTGTTGGTTTGATTGTAAAGCATTTGAAAGGCACCTGAAGATGTGATTTCGTTGATAAACTCATTAATTCCATTCCAGTTCGTCACTGGTGTTGAAACTTGGCGCCCCTTTAAACCTGAGCCTTCCTGGTACATTCTGTGCAGTGTAAGGTCTCAGCTAACTGTTTTTAATTCAGAATGCTTCTTTCAACATATCCAATAAATAAAAAGTGAACAAAAGAAAGAACGCAAGAATCAACAACATTAGTTGGATCCACAGCAACTTCCGGGGACCTGGGTTTGAATCCCGCCACGGCAAATCGTGGAATTTGAATTCAATTTTTTTAAAAATCGGTGATTAAAAATCTAAAGATGACCACGAACTCATTTTCGATTGTGCAAAAAATCTCGTCTGATTCACTAACATCCTTTAGGGAAGGAAACTGCCATCCTTACCTGGTGTGGCCTACACGTGACTCCAGACCCACAGTAAAGTCTTTGATTCTTCATTGCCCTCTGGGTAATTAGGATTGAGCAATAAATGCTGCCTGGTCAGTGTAGCCCTCATCCTGAATGAATAAAAAAAAATTCTTACTCTCAGTTTGAGAGAATAGAATGTATGTGACTTAGAATGGAGGTGGGAAAGAGGATAACAGTCTTACCAGGCTGCCCCATGGCTCCAACAATCCAATGACATGGTGTATGCACCCTGCCCCGAGGATTCAGCTTTATTGACAAGAGTACAGGAGGAGAGGGCAGTCTTTGTAAGGTGGTCCTTGTTGTTAACAGTCCTTGTCCGGGAGCTGGCTTGCCCAGATGAAAGATGGACCAGAAAATGAGCAGGGAGAACTCCCTAAAATTATGTGATGAAAGACCGGTCCAATAATCCTCTTGGGCTGTGAGAGTTTTAATGTTAATGTCGTTAAATATCCATGAACCATCCTCGATTTTCATGGTTGCATCCTTTCTTTGTCTGGTTGACTAAATTATCATATCTCAACTGCATACCTTAACAAATTGAAGAATTGATTGGATTATTACTAACAAATGTTTGATGGCTTGTACTGGTTAAGTGTGGTCACAAACACTGAAATGTAACACTGCTTCAAATAATGCTGTACATTTCAGGATATGTCTAGGAGCTGGCGCTGCACAATTCATGGCGCACAGTTGTAGTCATTGTGACTAGGTCAACCAGGTGGACCACCAAGAATATGAGTTCCCTGATTTGGGGCTGATAGCCTGGTCCAATCAGGGAGTCCTGGTGGACAGATAGAGGCAGGAGTGTCAGAGATTCTGCTCACTCTGATAACTGGCTCTGAGGGAGCTGGATCGGTATCAAGCACTCGCTACATGTAAATAAAGGATGACTTGGGTGGCAGGCCTTTGTCGGGTTATTTCAAAGTGCAGCGTATTTCAGGGATCCGGTGAAAGTACTCTCCTGGATTATGATAGAATATGGTCATCAGCTGCTAGCGGTGTACATTTCGTACACTTTCCCGGGAGATACTAACAGACAGACTGGGGTGTTTTTTTCCATAGAGTAGAAGAGATTGACAGGGGACATGACTGAGCTATATTCAAGTATGAGGATATATGCAGGTTAGACAGGAGGAACATTTCCCCTTGATGGATGTTTTGTAGATTTAAGGTAAAAGGTGGTAGGTTTAAAACGGATATGAGTTAAAGGCCCTTTTCACCCAGATGGATGAGGGGAATCTGGAACTTACTGCCTATAATGGCGATAGATGCAGAACTACTTATAACATTGAAGAAGTATTTAGATATGCATTTGCAATACCAAGGCATGTGAAGGCTATCAGGCAAAGTGCTGGAAAATAGGATTAGAATAGTTAAGTGCTTGTTTTTGACTGGCATGAATGTGATGGGCGGAAGGGCCCTTCTTCTGTGCTACAGACATCTATGACTCCATGACTTAATACAGCATAATGACTAAAAATCCCCCTTCATCTCCACCTGTGACAATGCTGTCACTTTCATAAGATTATTTTGTCCTGTCTTTTTCTTTTGAAGAGAGGCTGTAAAGGCAGAGGCTCTGAACTAGCTACTCAATATACCTTCAATTAACAGATTAGGAGGCCTTTCACTTTTTGTTTGAAATGTTTGGGAAAATAAAAGCAGCTTGAATGGGAATGGCCAGCTGTCACTGAACAAGATTTGTTTTAACTGTAGCATTAGATGATATTTGGTGTCACAGAAGAGTTGGGAGCTACAGTATGGACAGTACTATTTTAAAGACTTTCCATTTGGTATGACAAATGCACCAGGCACATTTCAAAGATGAACCAATAAAGTCATTTCAAGATTGCTCAATAATGTGGTGCATATCGAGGACCTGGTCATTTTTAGTCGCACAATGAATGAACATTTACAACATCTATCAGATAATTTCAATCGACTTTGAGAGGCAGGCTTGGTGATGAACCTGGCTGAGAGTGAGTTTGCAAAAGCCCAAGTCTCTTTCCTGGGCCATGCTCTCAGACACAGACAGTTCGCCCTACACTATGTGAAAACAAAGGTTAGTAGGGAGCTTCCCATGCCGCCAGCAATGAGAGGAGTACCACTATTTCAGGAATTGAGTGGGTTTTATTGAAAGTTCATACCAAAATTTAACAGCTTGGTTGCTCCACTGACTGACTTACTGAAGTGCAGAAAACTTCAGTGAACAGAGGACCGTCCAAAAGCATTTAACAGCCTGAAAGCTGTGTTTACCGCTAACCCACTGTTAGCCACACCTAATTATGGAAAGCCATTCAGAATAGCCTTTGATGTAAGTGATGCAGGTCAGTGAAGTATTCCCACAAGAAGGTGACAAGAAGATAAAAAGACCTATTGGGTATTTTATTCCAGAAAATTGAATAATCAACAAAGCAATTGAGAAGGAGGCCATGAGCTTAGTATTGGTGTTGTAGCATTTCAACATTTCAACAGGTTACACCAGAGTACAACAGAACCTTGATCAGATTGAAGAGTGACAGATGGAGTTTACTTTAGATAAATGTGAGATGCTGTGTTTGGAAAGGCAAATCAGGGCAGGACTTGAATACAACATGATAAGGTCCTGATGTGTGTTGCTGAACAGAGACCTCGGAATGCAGTTTTGTAGTGCCTTGAAAGTGGAGTCACAGGTAGACATGATAATGAAGAAGGCACTTGATGTCTTGCCTTTATTGGTCAGTGCATTAAGTGCAGGAGTTGGAAGGTCATGTCGCAGCTGTATAGAATATTGTTTCGGCCACTTTTGGAATACAGTGTTCAGTTCTGGTCTCCCTGCTGTCGGAAAGATGTTGTGAAACTTGAAAGGGTTCAGAAAAGATTTACAAGGATTTTTCCAGGTTTGGAGGGTTTGAGCCATCGGGAGATGTTGAATAGTTTGTGGCTATTTTCCCTGGAGCATCAGAGATTGAGGGGTGACTTTATAGAAATTTATAAAATCATGAGGGGCATGGATATTGGAAATAGACAAGGTCTTTTCCCTAGGGTGGTGGTGTTCGCAACTAGAGGCCATAGGTTTAAAGTGAGGGGGGGAAGATTTAAAAGGGGCCTAAGGGGGAACATTTTCACGCAGAGGATGGTGCATGTATGGAATGAGCTGCCAGAGGAAGTGGTGGAGGCTGGCACAATTACAACATTTAAAAGGCATCTGGATTGTGAGGTAAGCACAGCCATAGAATCACAGAGATGTACAGCATGGAAAAAGACCATTCCAGCCAACGTGTCGCTGCCGATGAGATATCCGAAATAAATCTAGTCCCATTTGCCAGCATTTTCCTATATCCCTAACTCTTCCTATTCAAGTACTATTCCAGATGTTTTTCAAATGTTGTAGTTGTACAACTGGGACAAATCTGGTAGGTGAAGTATAATGTGGGAATGTGTGAGGATGCCCAGTGTTTTGGGTGGAGTTGAAAAGCAGCATTATCTTTGATTGAGGACAGGCTGAATAATGCTGTTAAACAAAGTGAACTGTGTGTCCTTGTGCATGAATCACAGAACGCTAACATTAAGCTGTAGCAAATAACTACACACAGTGCTTCACTGTGATCTCACCAATGTCCTATACAGTTATAGTTCCCAACTATGGTGGCTTAGTGGATAGCACAGATCAGATCCCTGGCATTCTCTGACACTGCACTCAACTTGGAATTACATGCTTTTGTTTAATCTTGCCTCCCCTTGTACCTGCTTCCAAAATGAATAAATTCATGCTTCTCATCTTTGACTTTTGCACACCATGTGTCCATCTATTCTGTCTTTGTCCTTTCAATGTTTAACACTACAACCGCAAACATTTTACAATATATCAAAAGCCTTGACTCACCCACAAATCTTGAAATTGTGTCTCGTACAATCAGATCTGTGTCACTTATATACATTAGGAAAGTCATAGGTCCTGGAAGAGACCCCTGACTATCCCCATTATATACATTTAAAGGAGCAGGCAGAAAAGATTCTCATGAGCTATCATATCTATGTGCCTTATACTTTTGTGTTCCTCAATCAGATCTCTCTTCAGCCTCCTCTGCTGCAGGGAAAACAAACCCAGCCTATCCAGTCTCTGCTGATAACTGAGACTTCCCATCATAGACAATATCCCGGTGAATTATCTCTGCACCTTCTGCAGTGCAATCACATCCTTCCTATTGTGTGGTGACCAGAACTGCACACAGCATTCCATCTGTGGCCAAACCAATGTTTTCGTAATCTGTAATACTTCCTTGGTCCTGTATTATATGCCGCAGGTAATGAAGACCATCATTTGGTATGGTTTCTGCACCACCCTGGTTTTGTGTGTTGATACCTTCAGGGGTCTAAGGATTGTACATCAAGGTCACAGTTTGTCCTTCAGTACTAGGGTCCTGCCATTCATTGCGAAATCATTCCTTATTCAATCTCCCAAAAAAGCAACCTCTCACCCTTATCAGGATTCAATTCTACCTGCCATTGCTCCGCCCAATTTACCAGCTGATCAATATCAGACTGTAATGCCAGAACATCAATGTTCTTCATTGTCAACAATGCTGCCAATTATCTTGTCATCTGTAAATTTATTAAGTATACTTATACATTATACTATACATTCACTTCCAATCTATTAACTTTTATAACAAACTGCAACTGTCCAATCACCAATCCCTGTGGTACAACCTCTGATCACAGGCTTAAAAGAAACCGCTCCACCGTCACACTGGACCTCTGATTTACAAGCCAATTTTGGATCCATTTTGCCAAGTTGCCTTTGATCCCAGGGGCTGTTACCTTTTGGTGGCACCCTGTTAAAGAAATTACTGAAGTCTATGTAAACCACATCAATTGCACTCCCCTCAACAATATATTTAGTCACCTCTTCAAAGATCTCAATGAAATTAGTCAGGCAGGATCTCTGTCCAATTAATCTGCACTGACAATCCAGAATCAATCCATGCCTTTCCAAGTATTAATTATTCCTGTCCCTCAGAATTTTTTTCCAATAATTTCCTCAACACTGACATCAGAGTAACTGGTCTGTAATTGACTGGCCTACTCTGCTGCCCTTCCTCAACCACATTAACTGTACTTAGAGAAAAATTCATTGTCTCCCATTGAAGATGGCTATCCTCTGATTAACCTCTCCATTCAGTGGCTAATTTAAACTTTATTTGAGTATTCATGCTGTGCTATCTATGTCCTAAGTTTGCTAATCATGGCTGAAACCAAGAGAATGCCATTGGATCAGGCGATAAATCATGAGCGAATCCAATCAGTGCATAGGTCGAAACTTTACTGTGGTTCAGGACATTCATGAAGTAAGAAGCAAATTGCAGTGGAAATATTCATTCAACAAGGATCACTCTTAGGGCTGTCCATGACTGAGTGGCACAAAATGAACAGGAGCTGCCCATGGCTAATGCAGCAGAACATAGCTGACAGTAGCTACAGCTTTTGGGAAAATATTTGCTTACTATCGTCTTCACAAGTAGAACAATAGCAGCTCTGTAAATTCAAGGACAGATGCAGCTGCTGATGCACAAGACACAGGTCAGGACATTTCCTACTAATCTCTCTTGAATTATATAGATTCCAAAGTAGTTGCAGATTCACATATATACAAACACAAACCACTAAAAGCATTAGAGAAAATATTCAGACCGGTTTCAGACAGCCTAAGCACCACCACGCCAAGACCTGTATCATTACAGGAAGGAATGAGTTCAGAGATGAGCAGACATTGGAATGTGGATTGAATAAACACATTAAGACACGGCCTGTTAGCTAAAGAATTCTAACATTAAGTGTAACCACATAACTTTGTTGGAACTGAAGAAAAATCAACATTCTTTTGTCTAATTCATAGACAGTTAAGCTAGTGCAGCAGGCAAATGTTACTTTAATACGGTATCCATTGTGAAATGCTTCCAGAAGAAAGATAAGAAATTCTGGGAAAACATCACAAAAGACCCAGTAGAGACCTCAAGCCTGTCCATCTCTTAGTTGTTCAGTGATATGATTAGCTTAACTGGAAATACATTCAGACAAGATTGAACTCTATAAGATGCTGTACCAGAGAGCCAGTTAGAGAAGGATAACTCAGTGCTGCTGATCAATGGTAATCATAAGGGGGCATGTGCGCTTTAAGTTTAAACTGTAAAAGTTACGACATCCTGAAGCTTTTTGAGTGCCTTGTTGTACTGAAAAATGAAGCTTTAAATCGCACCTGAAATCTTCCCATGACTCGGGCTCTCACTGAAAGTATGAGATCTAACAATGCCATCAGGTTGTTTATGATCCACCCCAGGAAGCAAGGGTCTTGTGTAGTTATTGATGCATTGACATTGAGCATTACTTAAAAATAAACCAGGGAAGAGTTTGCATTCTTTTGGTTGAACGGCAACATGTACCAGGCCCAATGAGGTTCATGGAGTAAACCTAATGGTTATTTGCCTCATTCTATAGGAATGGTTATCTTAACATGTAGCACTATTTTCCCAAGAGAGTTGGTGATGTCAACGTTACTGAACTAACATCCCAGTCTAGTGCTCTGCATCTGACAAACTGTGAAACATGGGTGGGAATCCTGCCATTGGAAATGGTGAACTCTGAATTCAAAAACAATTTGAAAATTTGGAATTGAAAGCAAATCTATTTGTGATCTGATAACCTAAATGTTGCTAAATGATTTAAGGATTTGAAGCTTTTCATGACGGCTCAGGAAGCAAACTTAGCAAAATAGATGCCAGTTTGTACAGCTGATTGGTTAGACCGATGTTACCATGCAGAATTAACCATCCACTTTCAAAATTCATTAGTAGGAAGCCTACTTGCTGGGAGTTCCAGTGTTTATTTCGCATCCCTAAGAAGGTCATGGAGAGCTGAACTCATGAACCACTGCAACCCATGAGCCATAAGTAGCCCCACAATCCTGTTGGGGGTGGGATGTTATAGTCCAGGACTGTGGACCAGCAACACTAAATGAACCGCAATATGTTTCCAAGTTAGGATGGGGAATGGCTTGGAGGGAATCTTCTGATGTTACCATGTATCTGCTGCCCTTGTCCTTCCAGATGGTCGCAGACATGGTTTCAGAAGGTGTTGCCTAAGGAGCTTTAGTGAGTTTCTGCACTGCAACTTGTGAATCGCACATACTGCTGCTGGTGGTCAGTCGTGGAGAGAGTAGATGCTTGTGCAAGCGGTGCCAATCAAATTGTCTACTTTGTCTTGTAGAGCTTCCTGAGTGCTGTTGGAGCTATGCTCAACCAGGTACGTATGCCATCACACTCCTGACTTGTGCCTTAATGATGGTGGACAGATTTTCAGGACTCAAGTGAGTGTATTACTCATCACAGATGGGAACTTGCAGAGGGTGGTTTCCCATGTAATCTGCTGCCATTGTCTTTTTGGGTGGTAGTGTTTGCGGATTTTGAAGTTACTGACTAGGGAGCCTTGGGGAATTTCTGCAGTGCATGTCGTAGATGAAAGGTTGCTGATTCTGAGTCTCAGTAGTTTGATGCTTGTGGATGTGGTGGTAATCAAACGGGTCACTTTGTCCTGGCTGGTGTCAAGCTTCATGAGTATTGTTAGAGCTGTACTTATTCAGACAAGGTCTTATATCAGGCAGATAGATGATCATATTATCATAGGAACTCAGCAGAGATTGAGACTATCCATTACCCCTGCTTTATTCAATAAATAAATTGTAACGTATGCACAAATTCCTTTTGTATACATTAACCAGACGACTATGCATTAAGGTATGCAGCATCAAGCACAGACAAATTTATCACAGTGTGAGCCTGACTGACAACTTTAATGTGGTTTTCAATCTAATGCTTAGCCCAGTCTGGGTTATTAAATAAATGACTTCTACTACAGAACCACATCTATTCATGGACATCTAATGTTCTGATGCTTGAAAGCATAGTCTAATTGAACGCATTGCTGCCCACTGTGAGTGTTCAATACACGGTACTGTTTGATGTGGTCCACCAGCTTACTTAACTGGCATCAAACCAGCACCAAAACTCAGATACCACATTTGTGAAGTAGGCAAGAGCATCTTGAGTTAACATTTGAGACCAATATGACTCTTCCTCAGATCACATACTGGTTTCCCTTTGTACATTTTGTGTCTTACATCCTCAAAGAATGTAAATACAATTATCGAGCACACCTTCCTGGGAACATCGCAATGTGTGGTCACATTCTTTTTATTCTCTCTGGGTACCTCTGGTTGGTCAGCATTTGTTGCCTACCCCTAGTTTCCCCTTGAGGGGAACTTGTGGGAATGATGTTCCCATGTACCTGCTGTCCTCATCTTTCTAGATGGAAGTGGTCTTAGATTTAGAAGTTTCAGTCGAAGGATCATTGGTACATGCTTGCAGTGCATCATGTAAATGGGGCACCCTATTGCAACTACTGTGCATCCATGATAGAGGGATTGAATGTTTATGGACATGATGCCAGTCAAGTCGCTGCTTTGTCCTGGATGATGTTAAGCTTCTTGAGTGTTTTTAGAGCTAAACTAACGCATGCAAGTGAGAAATATTCCATCATCCTGACCTGTATCTTGTAGATGATGGACAGGCTCTGGGGAGTTAAGAGCTGAGTTAGTTGCTGCAGTCATCTTACCCTCTGAAGTCGTCTTGCCGTCACTGTATTGACATGGCTCGGGTCACTTTCTGGACAATGGTAACCTCCAGAATGCTGATCATGGGAGGGATTCATGCCAAAGGGTATCAGAGATGGTTATTGTCTGGTGTTTATTACATGTTATTTTTCAGTTCAATCCTGGATATTGTCCAGTTCTTCCTGCATTTGGACATGGACTGCTTCAGTGTCTGAGGAGTCATGAATTGTTCTGAACATTCTGCAACCACTGATGTTAGTGAAATACTTCTGATGTGACAATGTTTTTGCACTCCAGATACCTTTGATAAAATAATGTTGGCAGTATAATTTCACCGTTTGTATGAAAATATTGAAATATTACGGTTTCAACATGCAACAGTCATAGGACGCACTGAGTTAAGAACATCCAATTTACAAATGTTCATACTTACGAACATTATTTCATACAGGGCTGTAACTTTGTAGACCCAATACACAAACATCTCCTGTATTTACCAATAGCTCCTTTCTATTGTTGTGCATTGTGTTCTGAATTGCACAGAGATTGACTTTGAACCCATTCACAACCGTAGGGACTGCCTGTAATGTCTGTATTTTCCATACTGGCATTGAAAGAAGACATCCATTAGGAGCAGGAGTAGACCTGTTCACCCGTTCAATAAAATATTCTTGCAACTTCAAATCTCCGTTCCTGTTGACCCTCAACAACTGGTAGAAATCAAAGAACATTAAGGTTATCATTTCTTCACAATGTTATTGGCCATAGCTCTACAGCAGTCTTTGACATAACCTGGGCTAGCAATAGCAAAGTACTAGCCCTGCTCAGTAACAATTATTAATAGTCCATTTGTTAATTGCTTTTGCAGCCTCCCCAAATCACTATGTTGTCACTGCTAATCTTCAACTAAACTCACCCTTTCATTTCGGTCTTTGTCTTACTACATCTGGGTCTCTCTTGTCCTCTTTGATGAGTAGAAGTCAAAATGGCTGGTGTTGTCCCCCTTGGAATAGGAAGGGTTGGCATGAAGTTGAGCGACACTAAAAATGGTGAAGAACTCTGATGGAAAGAACATAGAGAAGCTGTTCCCACGGCCAGTATTGTTAACAATGAAATGACGCAGATCATGGTAATTGACAAAACTTCCACTGGATGGATGACATATGTTGAATGATTATGAGAATACTTAAAGTGTAATGACACTACAACTTTAAGGGGTGTATGTTATGAGGAAGTGTTAAGACAGAGGTGCCAAGCTATTTGCTCAAAGACCATAATGGAAAGAGCATGTGAGGCCTTGGGTCTTATTTTTATGTTGGAACAATAGAAGTAGCCTGAATGGGTGGTGTCAAGCTCCCACAGAGCCAGAATGTTTAGCTTTAGCTTTTGGCAGCAGCTGGGTTGAGAAGTTCCTATTCATTTTTCTGCTACAGCTAAAAGATGGGGTTCTCTCCCTAGAATTGCATGTGAGACAACCTATTTTCCTGAATTTGCCTTTGCCAAGGCTGTGTTTATGGGATGGTACTATATTGGAAAGTTATTTAGAGGTAGTTTGTATAAAAATAGTTAAGGCAATTCTTTTTATTTATACTTAATTTTGTTTTCATTTTAACTGTAGTGTAAAAATGCAGTATGCTTTTGTTAAAGTCAAATAATTTACCCAATTGAATTGCATCTGGATTGCAACAGCTTACACTTAGCTTCAAACTAAGAAAAAGTTAGGGTCTCGGCTATCTTCATATATTTTGAAGGAGTCTTGTCTGGACCACAACATATGGAGCCAGAAAATTACTCACACTGCCTGGAAAACTGGTGGAAACAGATTAGATAGATAATGTAGTTAAGAAGGCTGCGCTAATTACCATTTTCAGATAAGGTATTGAATACAAGAGCAATGAAGTTATTAGAGAACTACATAAAACATTGCCCAGGCCACGGTTGTAGTATTCTGTTCAGTTCTGGTCTCTATGTGATGGGAGGGATATGATTGCACGAGAGATGGTGCAGAGGAAATTCGTCAGCATGTTGCGTGGGCTAGAGCAATTCATCAATGAAGAGAATCTGGATACTTTGGGATGATTTCATTAGATCAGAGAAAATTTGGGGATGAGGGCTAGAGGCTAGGATGAGGTGTCAAGATAAATCTTCAATTCTAAGGGGCATAAACAGGGCAAAATCTTTCCCTTAGTACAGTGTTTCATAACTAAGCAGCACAGTTTTAAGGTAAGGAGCAGGAGTTTGAGAGGGGATTTGAGTAGAAATTACAGAATCCCTAAAGTGTAGAAAGAGGCCATTGGGTACATCAAGTTTGCACAGGCCCCATCCTGGACACTGCGGGACAATTTAACATGGCCAATCCATCCAAGATGGGCCTCTTTGGACTATAGGAGGAAAGATGAGCACCTGGTGTTAACCCATACAGAAATGGGAAGCATGTGCAAACTCCACACAGACAGTCGCCTGAGGCTGGAATCAAACCTGGGTTCCTATTACTGGAAGGTAGCATTACTAACCACTGAGCAACCAAAGGGTCATACCTATCTGGAACTCACTGATAGAAGCAAATACCCTCAGGAGAAATTTAGGTGAAGCATTTGAATCCGATGGAATGCAAGGCTATGTCCAAGTGCTAGAAAATTGAATTCAATTAGGTAGAAGTTTAATGATCAGTGTGGACATGATGGGCAGAGATGTGCACAACAGAAGTCTCTAAACAATCGAAGGGGATAACTATGAGAAGCAATGGTAGTTATGGGTCTAGCTAAATTGCCTTTAAAAACAGAGTACACGGATAGTCCAGAATGATTTGTTTCCACCTGTGCTTTATGATGTTAAATTACAATTTTTTTAAAAAATTTCAGTGTAGTGACTCTGGTTCGGACTGATAGTGCCCTTAAGACCCTAATCTTAAAATAAGAATGATGAAAAATGCTGGAAGAAAATTCATTGCAGCTGATCTGGTCATATATGAAATAAAATCTTTATCCTTGCTCCATTGCAGCAGATTCTGAACAATGAGTTCTTACATAGAGCAAACTTCCTCTCACCCTCAGGCCACTGAATAGTGACAAAGGCTGAAATCATTGCTTATCCTTCTTGTTGAAAGAAATACTGTGGCGTGAATAGACATCCTCAATAATCCAGCATCACTCAATCAAATTAAACCATTGTTGATTGTTCCTTTAATGCCTTCTCAAAATTTCTTCATAGTGTTTTAATTCCCTGTTAGAACTCACGCTGCTAGCCATAGTGGAACCATTCCACATTTTCTCATCATCTTGAGCCTCTATTAAATTACATATTCCATGTCGTTATTACTATTTGTCATCACTTTAACTTGGCAGTTGATTAGTTGATCTATCACAAATGAGATCATCAATTTGACAGATTCATAACCCTCTAAGAGAATTCATGCTCATTTCTGTTTTAAATCGAGGCTCTTTTGCTTCAAACTCTGGCATTTCCTTTGAGTTTGCCCCACAAGGGGAAACAACTGTTCTTTATATCACACTAAAATTCCATCATTATTGTCTTTTCATTTATTCTAATCAGCCCTGTTTGCTTCCTTCCAGTTAATGTGATGATGATTATAATCCAGCCTCGCAGAAGTGTGGCCTCTCCAGGTGTGTCTCATGTTAACTGGTAGTCATGGCAGCAGCAGATCGACTGGTCATTATCTTTGATCTCGTATTGAGGCATATCCCATCTGTTTATTGTTTAGAATTCATTTCAATGAAGTATATCCCAGTGTGTAACATCCATGCTATTTTGCTCTACACTGTGACTGACTGTTCGGTCTGGTTCACAGTCAGTTTCACACTCGATTGCTACATTGCCATTTGCTGCAGGAAGCTGAAAATGAAATGTTGCGTGGAGAAAACAGCGACTGTGATTCTAGCAACATTTACTGTGCTCTTCTTATTGAAAAATATTTTCTGGTACTTTATGTACGGGATTGAATACCATCTGTCAAACCTATCATGGCTTCATAGAATGGTACAAAGTGTTACACAATCAAAGGTGTGGGGTGCAGTTAAGTTTTTCCACTTCGTCGTAACCCCTTTGCATTCCATTTGTTTTGTTTTTGCTGCTCAATGCTTTAACAGTCAGGTACATCCTAGTGACTAACAGAGCCCACAGCAGACTCAGGAATTGTGGCCATAGGAAGTGTCCTAATGACCCAGAGATGGAGAGCCGTGGGAAGTCCATGATTATCCTAAACGTTAAATCAGGGAACTTCATATTTTTATCAGCAGTATATATGATTTATTGTATTTACTGGAGAATGGCTTACTTGGCTATGAATCTGCGTATATCCCTGTGTTTGTTCAAGACATGAGGTTCATGCTTCAGCTTCGTGATTGCTGCACCAAAACCTGTATCTATGCAATAACGCAACACAAATTCCGAGAAAAGTTGAAGTAGCTATTATGGTTTTCATTTATTCAAAGAGGAAAATAAAGTATCACCAGTGCATCACTCGGTCGGTGTTTTTATTTATTTATTGTTCACTCGTTTCTACACTGGCATATAATGCATAACATGCATTGCTTTGCACTAAGGAGTAGCCATGTGATTGTTCAATGAGGCTAGGAAATGAATGGAGCTAAATGTCAACAAATGTATGTTCCCACTAAAGAATTCTCAGAGTGGATCCTAAACAAATAAAACTTATTGCTAGGCAAATCAAGTTGAGATTCTATTTGAACACATTCTTAAAAAGTCATGGAGAGGTACAACAAATATGAAATGGAAACTTATTCTTAGCATGCAGTGGGATCCACAGTATTGTACAGTACTGTCAAGCATTGATCAAACACTATTTGAACACCTGAAACCAGAACAGAACGTTTTGTGTACAACAGAAGTGGGACAACAGCAACGATAAAGATCAGGATATCAGCTGCCGATCTGCCGACCCAATGACTCATACACCACTTATTTCCGCAAGCGCAACTACGTGGTTTTCACTGCTTGCTCCTCTGCAAAGCGACTCACGTCATTTTTGCCTGTGGGCTGGCCCAAAGACCAAATGGCATGGCTTTTAACTGGTACAGTCCATTCAGTGTCGCAAAACCCAACATTTCCTTCAGTCTTTCATGCAGAGGTACCTGCCAGCATCCTCTGAGAAAGTCCAACTTAGAAATATAAGTTGCTTATCTCATCTTCTCAATACAGTCTTACAAACGTGGAATAAGAATTGGGTCAAATTTTGTGACTGCATTGACTTTGCAACAGTCCATATATATTCATTGGGTAGCATGAAGTTTTGTCACAATTACAATGAGTGAGCTCCAATCACTGCAACTCATCTCGATTATATCATCTTTGAGCATGCGCTCAATCTCCTTTTTTGAACATGTGCCACCTTTAGAAGGTTCAGTCTATAAGGTTGTTGCCTAACAGTAACCATATTTTCTATATCTATATCATGCATAATTAATTTAGTTCTGCCCAGCTTGTTCTGACATAATTATTCATATTTTCCTCTGTTTTCCTCTGGGAGGTTACTCAATAATGTACCCCAATTTTGAGAACTTCCTCATTGTTCAAATGAATGACTGGACTGCCCAATTCAGAATCATCTGAACTGGGTTTCTTCATTCTGTGTTGTAACCAGCAACACATTCTCTTTTTGTGTCCCTTGCTTATCGCTATGCCTTTTGAGCATATTCACATGACACATTCAGTGAGTTTTTTTTTCTATCTGGCATTCTTATCGAATAGTTCACCTCAGTCAAACTCCTTTCTATTTGATCACGTCCACCAAACTTTGCCTTTCAAGGTTCTACATTCACTGAAAACAACATTAACACTTGATCTGCATGAGCAAAGTTGCAAATGTTTGATTTCTTATCTGTTTCCTGTTTTGTTGTGTGCTGTGCTACTTTCAAATGCTGTCTGGCAAACACTCCCGCTCTATTTATTCTTTCCCTAAAACTGGACACATGATCCAAATATGTGGTCTCCAAACTCTGACTCACCAACTTATCCTTAATTAATTTCAATGGTCCTCTCACCTCATGCCCAAAAACTAATTCAAATTAACTGAATTTGAAAGATGCATTTGGTGCATTCCTAATTGCAAAGAGGATAAATGGAATTCCTTCATCCCAATCTCTGTATCACCTAACTATAAGCTGTCAACCTGGTTTTTGACATTTGATGTCACTGTTCTAATGCTCCCTGTGATTCTGGATGGTCAGTGGTAGATTTGAATTTTTTTATTCCTAAGCCATCCATAACTTGCTTGAATAAATTTGATGTACAATTTGACCTTTGATTCTACTGTATCTCTGGTGGGTAGTCTGTATCTAGTAAAAAAAAATGAGTAATTCTTCTACAATCCTTTTATCGAGTTTTGAGAAGATTTGTAGCTCAGGTTGAGTTTCTGGATGTGAGTTTGCTCGCTGAGCTGGAAGGTTAGTTTTCAGACGTTTCGTCATCATTCTAGGTAACATCATCAGTGAACCTCCAATGAAGCGCTGGTATTATGTCCCGCTTTCTATTTATCTCTTTACGTTTCCTTGGGTTGGTGATGTCATTTCCTGCATTGGTGTTATCATTTCCCGTTCTTTTTTCTCAGTGGATGGTAGATTGGCTCCAAATCAATGTGTTTGTTGATGGAGTTCCAGTAGGAATGCTTTTATCTTTTATCAATCCTTTTATCTGTGATACTATGGAATGGAATGGCCTCCAGAAATCAAGTAGACACGTCCATTATGGTCAAATGCACTGATGCCAACTTTTTGTTTTAGGTCAGGTTCCATGCAATCAATTATGTCTCTTGTGAAAGTTTCCATCTATTGCAGGAATGGGTATTAAGGGTGCTGGTTTTATCAGTGCCAAACACTTTCCAATTTCCTGGCATGTATTACATATCTGATGAAATTCAGCTACACCTTTTATGCAGTCAAAGCCAATAAAAATGTTTTCATATTTTCGCTTGCATTTTCCTTCCTCCCAAATGACCTCATGACCTACCTGAACAGTTCCTTTCTATCGCACACCAGTAATACAACTTGTTGAGCTTCCGCCCATTACTCATCTCTCCATCTTCTCATCTAGAATTTATTTTTTAAGATAGAAACACATTCAGATTCTTCTTCTGTACAGGCTTTTTGATACAATCACTATAGTTTCTATTCTTTCCACTGTAATTGTTTATTTCTCAACCAATTGATCAAATATAGTTTCTGGTAGTTGAACTTCAACTTCCTTATCTTTACTCCTTCAGTTCTACCCTCGTTTCTATCTGTGGCTTTGTGAGCTTGTTGTCACACAGTCATGAAAAGCACCAGTACATACATCAGTGATAGCAGGAACTGCAAATGCTGGAGAATCAGGGGAGCACCAGAGGAGCAGGAAAGAAGGGTCTAGGCCGGAAACATCAGCTTTCCTGCTCTTCTGATGCTGTTTGGCCTATTGTGTTCATCCAGCTCAACATCTTGTTATGTCAGTACAGACATAAGTGATGTGCTTGGCAAATATCAAGGCTGCTCCCAGTGAGAAACTACATTTGCTGAAGAAGAAGGGAGCTCTGGTGCATTCCCGAGTTGCTTTCAAAAACATTTCACAGGCAAAAATGATGTGATTCATGAAAACCATGGAGCCGCACCTGTGAAAGACGTGCTGCATGAACCATCGGTTCAGGTGATCACCAGTTGACATCCTGATCCTTGGCCTTGCTGTTTACACACTTGACAAAGGAGACAAACATTCTTGAGCAATGATTTGCGGACCTTTGCTGCCTCTGGATTGCATGGTGTAGTGGTGAGCTCTACAGACTCTGTATTCAGTGATCTGAGTTCAAATCTCCGTGGGAACCTTTCTTTTCCAGCAGTGGAAGTTATCATCTTTGATGAAGTTGTCATTTTCAGAAACACCGCAGCCTGGAGTGAAGTGGGCAAATTTTCACCTCACAGATATCTGATCAGACACAGTATTTGTGATGGCCCGCGTGCCAATCTAGCCCTCTCCAGCGCCATCTCTGGTTCTACAGCAGTGAACATTTGAGGCCGTTTGGAATTCCCTTCATGAAAAGGCAATGGATTTGTGGAATCTTTAAATATCTTCCAAGCAGAGGTAGATTAAGTTTGGATGACTGAGGGAATGAAAGATTGCAGGCGGACATACAGGAATGTCGAGGTGAGATCAACCAAGATCATATTGAATGGTGGAGCAGATTTGAGGGGCTGTCTGGGCTACTCTTGTTCCTATGTTTAAAACTAGAGGGTAAAGCGTTGATATGGCAATGAGCATGATTGGGTCATCGGTAAGGCTGCATAGCTTATAGGGAATGTTAGCAGTATCTCTGAATATCACCCAGTTAAGAGGCAACACACCCGCCATTCATGATTCAACCTAGGATGGGGTTAACCTCTCTGCCAGATCAGTGAGGCACTGTTGGTGGCTACAGTTTACATGGGGTCATCGAAAGAATCTCGCTGGAGTGGCAGAGGCCTTAGATGACCTCTCAGAGTCTGCCAGGGCGAGTATCTAATGGCTTTAAAAATGGGGAAGTGGCTCATACATTGGGCTGCCCATTGAGTTTCCCAAGTGCTGTGGGCGATATGGCACAACATGCTGATGGCAGCAGGTGAGTTGAACGTTTTGAGAAGAGACAGGGATGGTGGAGGGTGGGGTTCGTGTTGGGGAGGTGGAGTTATTGAACTACAGGAGCCCATGGCTGCATCACAGAAATTGGGAAACATTGTCTGTTGGCAATGGGTGCATGTTAGCTACATGCCTGAAGGTCCCCCTGGAGAGTGGCACAATCATCGCAAAGTTCCTTCTCGTTCCCAGGAGAAAGAGGACGCGCAAATGAGATAGAAAGGGCCAAGACTGGAGATGGCCTCCATCAGCCTGTCCAAGGATGGCCATGGAAGGTCCCAAAGCTGGTGAGATTCAGGGCCCAATCGACCCCTCCTGCAAACTGCCCTGATGGCCAGGCAGAGGCAATCCAGGCTAATGCTCCAGACTCGCAAGTTCGAATCGCACCATGACTCAGGGTGAAATTTCAATACAAAGAGGACCGGGTGCTCTTAGTTGTGAAATCCCATCTGGTAAAGCAATGGCCTTGAGGGAAGGAAACCCGTTATCCTTACTCCAGCGTGACCCCATGTGACTCCAGATCCAGAACAAATGAGATTGACTCTTAACTGCCTTCCTGTCAACTTGAGATAGGCCATAATTTCTGGTCTTGCCGATATGTCCACATCTCATGAATGAATTAAAAATAGGTTCTGGATGGGTATGTGTGTTGGTGTTTTTGTTGAGGCTTGTACAATTGGGAAGGAAGGTTTTAAGTTTCAGACAAGGCACCTTCTATGGTTCCAATATATATTTTACGGCACAGAATTTCTCTGCTCTCATCTCAAATGATGATAATTGCCCCTCCTTTGTTCTCCAGGTTTTTGTTTCCACCACAGGGCAACATCTGGATAGAAGCATCCAAGGTGCTGCAGGGAACATTGCAACCCTCAGAGGGGGAAAAGTGTGACAACCATCAACCTTACTGTAGCTCTGATTGATCGGAGTGACATAGTGGCTGTGTGGTTGGCACTGCTGTTTCATAGCCCCGGGGACCTGGATTTGATCCCACCCTCAGGCAACAGCCTGCGTGGAGTTTGCATATTCTCCACATGTCTGTGTGAGTTTCCTCCAGGTGCTACAGCTTCCAAAGATTACATCATGCTAAATTGTCCATTGTATCCAGGGGCCTTGTGGGTTAGCTGTAGGATTATGGCGATCAGGTAGTGGGCGGGGTCGGGTGGGATTGTCTTCAGAGGGTGTGTGTAGCATCGATGGGCTGAATGGCCTGCTTCCACAGTGTAGGGATTTTACGAGAGATAAAAGGAACTGCAGATGCTGGAGAATCCAAGATAATGAAATGTGGAGCTGGATGAACACAGCAGGCCAAGCAGCATCAGATGAAGGGTCTAGGCCCAGAACGTCAGCTTTTGATGTCAAAAGCATCTTCGTCAGCAGCATCTTAGGAGCACAAAAGCTGATGTTTCAGGCCTAGATACTTCATCTGATGCTGCTTGGCCTGCTGTGTTCATCCAGCTCCACACTTTGTTATCTTGGATTCTACGAGCGTGGTTTGTATTTCAAGGTGAGTACCTGCTCCAATTTTGCAATTGTCTTGACCAGCAGCAGGGGGCATCCAACACAAAGATCTCAAGTTGGTTGATTATGCAAACTGTGTTTGAAATCGCAGAGTTGATTTGGAAACAGTTTGGTGCATAAAGAAATAAGTTGCATCTTTCCCCTCCTAAGATCCGGATGGCATGACAATATTGAATCATGTGGATGGGGATGCAAATAATGCTGCGGTTGGTTCGCTCCACACCCTGAGTGCATCCACAACCCGTGCTACAGACCTACTCAAGAGCCTTAAAAAAAGAATAATTGTGGGGCAGATTCAGTGAGGAACCAAAGGTTCAGTGCTCAGTGGATATGTTTGCCACCTCGGGTTCAGTACTAAAGAAACAAGTACAGGGCAAGCGACAGAGTAGGCAACATTCACTGGCCTCACAAACATTGAGTCTGACAGAATCGCAGTGATGTAACAGCACGAAAAGAGGCCACTCAGCCCCTCATGTCTGCCTGAGCTCCATGTGTGGTTAAATCATCCTATGTAGTTATATCCCCTTTTCTCCCTAACCTGTACCTCTGCATGTTTCGAAAGTCCCTTCCAAGCACGTCTACTGAACCTACCTTTGACAACTCTCTCACAGTCCAGACCCAACCACACATGGCATGACAAGATTTTCGCTCCTGTCAATTTTGCTTCTTCTTGCCAGTGCCTTCGATCTGGTGCCCACTCTGTTCCTGGCCCTTCTGTCAGTGGGAACAGCTTCTCTCTCTCTGGGACGCTCAATATTGTTGAACACGTTGATTAAGTCATTCAGTACAGAGAAAGTCCTTTGGCCCATCAAAAATATGCTACTACCTACATTTCTCTGCAAATGTATACACAAGATGAGGATCTTGGTGGATAAGGCCAACACTTACTACCCATCCCTAATTGACTGGAAGGATGGCTAAGAGTTAATCACATTATTGGGGATCTGGAGTCACATGAGAGCCAAACCAGGTACAGGCAACTGTTCCCTTCCTGAAAGGGCAGTAGCAAATCAGATGAGTTTTCCCAACAATTAACATCATTACACTCCAAGTTTTGTCCTGGACTCAGTACCACTGCCTTCCATAGCCAAATTCGTACCCAAGCCTACAGACCATTACCTGGGTTACCAGAGTCCAGTTGTACTATCACTAGGCCACCACCTCTCTTCCCTTTCCAGAGAAAATCCTTCCTAAAGTGTGGTGTCTGGGTATCTGGATGCAGTGGTCTGACTGAATTCTCCCTTTACGACATGCGGAATCTCTGATGCAGTGGAAGAGAACTGGAAGAATGAAGATCCTAGAGTACTCGCCAACCCACTCCAACTGGTCATCCGGGCTTTGCACTTCATTCCCCAGAGACACAAATTGATGGCGACATCTTGGACTGGCGGTCAAGCAGGCAGTGAAATCATTGATGGAGGGGCACGACACATTGGCGCTGAACTTGCCATCATTGGTGGCAATTGTGAAGATGTCCAACCCATATTCATGGGAAGGACAGCACTATATTTATAGCCACGAGGTGTCAGATTTGGTGTTGGTCCCGCCATGGCATTTTCAGAAATCCTAGTCATTCAATGGTTTTGGGGCATGGGGAGTTGTGTGTAACGAACTACCAGACAGGGTGGGAGTCAGGGCTTTAGTTAAATGCTTGAGCCAGAAGCAGCGTTGGGTGCCATCATTTCAGTTCCTGCTCCCACCAGAAACAGCTCTGCTGTAATCGTTTTGAATGGTGAAGCAGTGTGGAAGGCTCGAATGGCCTACCCCCGCTGGTATTTTGGTAATGCAAACAAGGACAGGGCTTATACAGTTACAGGGACCTGGGAAGTGTAATAGCACAAACAGGCCTAGGGGCTTAGGTACGTAATTCTTTGAAATTTGCCTCACAGGTAGACAGGGTGGTTTAGATTAGGTTAGATTCCCTACAGTGTGGAAACAGGACCTTTGGCCCAACAAGTCCACACTGCTCCTTGATATATCCCACCCAGACACATCCCCCTATAACCGACACACCCCTGAATACTACATGCAATTTAGGACAGCCAATCCACCTCACCTGCACATCTTTGGACTGTGGGAGGAAACTGGAGTACCCGGAAGAAACCCACGCAGACACGGAATAATGTGCAAACTGCACACAGGCAGTCGCCCAAGGGTGGATTTGAACCCAGGTCCCTGGCACTGTGAGACTGCAGTCTGAACCACTGAGCCACCGTGCCGCCCCAAATAAGAAGACATTTAGTATGTTAACCTATGAGACCAGTTTTTTTGACATAAGCAGCCTGGAAAAAAATACTCTCTCCACCCTATCCATGTCTCTCATAGTTGTATATACTTCTATCAGGCCACCCCCTCAACCTCAAGCACTCAAACGAAAACAATTCAAGTCTACCCAACCTCTCCTTATAACAAATATGCTCCAGTCCAGCGCTCCAGAAGAGGCCCCACCAATATCCTGTACAATCTCTACATGACGTCCCAACTCCTGTACTCAAAGGCCTGTGAAGGCAAGTGTGCTAAATGCCTTTTAACCATCCTGACTATCTATGACAGAGACTTCAAACCCCTAGGCCCATCTGTTCTACAACACTATCCAAGGCCCTACCATTAATTGTATAGCCCTACCCTTGTTTGTTCTAGCAAATGCAATCGATCACATTTATCCAGATTGAATTCGTTCTGCCATTTTTCAGCCCATTGACCCATTTGATCATGGTCCTTTTATAATCTTACAAAATCTTCTTCAGTCTACACACCACCAATTTTGGTGTCATCTGCAAACTTACCAACTATGCCTTCTATATTTTCATCCAAATCATTTATATAAATGAGAGACGGCCCGTGATTTTATAAACATCTATAAGTTCACCCCTCAGCCTCTGATTCTCCAGGGGAGAAAAGCCCCAGCCCATTCTGCTTCTCCCTATAACTCAAACCCTGCAACCCTAGCAATATCTTGTAATTTTTTTCTGAACCCTTTCAGTTTAATATCTTTCCTGTAGCAGGGAAACCAGAATTGTGTGCAGTATTCGAAAAGTGGCCTAACCAATATTTTACAGAACTTCAGTATTGCTGACAAAAGACACATTTCTGGCTCGCACTCATCAGGACAGTCTGCAAGAATACCAATTCAAGGGCAACACCATTCTCATGGCACACTGTACACTCTCTCCACATACATTGGCATTCTTACAAAGGTTCTGAGGCAAGGTGGGAAGCTGCTAAAAACATTTCTCAACTCCAATGTGGAACCCAAAGGAACAATTTTCAAAGTTGCTGGCAGTGAGGGCTATATTGGTGAACGGCAAAAATAATGTGGAAAAGGTAGCAGAGAGCAGGCTCATAAGTGGTGGCTCAGGACTGAATGAGGTGAAGAGTGAGGCAGAGCAGATCCAAATCAGGCGGCAGTTCCCATTATCACTGAGCTCAGGACTGGACATTGAGATGAGGAGTTGGCTAAGTTGGCAAAGGAACAATGATCCTCAGTGCACCAGAGTTGTTCAGAAATTTCCATTGGCTGAGGCAGCAAGAGTCGAGATACTCCGACGGTGGGATTCAAAGTCCAGGTTGCTCGTCAAGGAGTCTGTTCCTTTTCGAGGTCCCCCTTACACATGAGATACAGAGACATACCACGGAGCGTATCCCCTCTCCCAAACAAAAAGCAAAATTTCAATCTGGAGACTTCATAGTTATACTTCCAGACAGACAACCCTAAAACATCCGGAAAAAGTTCTTGCCAAAATATCAAAGTGAACTTTAATAAAGGTTTATGAGCCTGGATGCAGTTATTAATCTGATTACAGTTTTGTTGATTTGGACGGTATTGTTAATAAGGCGAAGGTAGAGTACAAGGTCACTCCCTGCGTCATGTTTGCAAGTGTGGAGTATTTTGGAAGAATCTTTTGTGTATGTGCCTGGTCATACAGAACAATCGATTAATGCACGTCCTGGAGATCATTTGTGTCCCCTGGTGGGAGACTTGAGTTTTTTTGGTGAATAGGGGATTTCTATCAAGGTTACAACAGCTCACTTTCAGTTGTAAATTGTACAGATTGTTAAGGCTGAACAGCACTGCAAGATTCAGACAAATCTCATTAAAACTAATCAATCAATATTATCACTGTGTAATACAGTCACTGATTAGCACAGAGGAAATTAGCTACTGATATTTTATCACAGGCAGGTTTCACGACAATTCACTTTCAAAATAGGAACAAGGAGCAAACTAGGCCGTTCAGCCTCTCAAGTCTGCGGCACCATTCAATACGATCCATTTGTGCCCTCACCTCTGCTTCCTCACCTACCCCAACAATAAACCTTGATGTCCCTTTTGTCACCCCCTCATTGCAGAAAGAGATTGCTGTGCCAAGTGTGTTTTTAATGATGAGGGCTTCCCTGGCTAGGCCAGCATTTGTCGCCCATCCCTAATTGTCTAGAGGGCAGTTAAGAGTCAACCACGTTGCTGTCAGTCTGGACTCACATGTAGACCAGACCAGGTAAGGATGGCAGTTTCCTTCCCTAAAGGACATTATTGAACCTGATGGGTCTTTCAAACTGTTGACTACAGGCTCATGGTCAGCAATGGACTTGTAATTGCAGAATTTATTTTGTTTATTTAATTCAAATTCTACTATTGGCCACAGCAGGATTCGAACTGGAGCCCCTGGATGAACAGTCCAGCAAGAATACCACTAGGCCACTGCCTCTCCAAAGAGGAAGGTAAAGACACCAGAGTTGTGCCACCTTTCATTAGAAAGAGATGACTGCTGCTGGTGGCTTAACATGAGTGTCAGCACACCTCAGGTGAAGGAGGAGGCCATGAGGGTAGGATCCTCTAGGTAACATCAGCAGTGTGGGAATGGAACCCATGATGTTAGCATTACTCTTGCATTGCAAACCAGCATTCCAGCCAACTGAGCTAACTGGCAGCCACTGCACTGCGCCTGCTCAAATTGTACTTCACGTTTCAGGGTGAAAGTCATGGACCCCTGCGCTCTCACTGAGCTCTTGAAAACTTTCAAGCTGTCACTTCAGAAAGGCATCGCAGCAGGGACAGCTTAGGGGGCACAGATGTAACATTTTCACTCATGGCATATCTGACTTCCCCACACCCCCATTCCCCTCCCCTACCTACCAGCAACCGCATCCCCCCCCCACCCCGACCCCAAAACCACTTATGTCGAAGGTGTGCATCAAGACGGCTGACAGAAAGAATTTTAACGTGGCCCAGGGGTCTTGCTGAAGGATAGAATTTACCTCACGCACTAATCCATCTTCGCCTATCTCCTGCAGCCCTGGAAGCTCTTCTGAGCACTTCCTGTTCCTTTTGACCACTGCTGGATCTGATCTACTTTCTGTCCACATGTGGAGTTTTTTTAAGAACAGGCAACTGTGTGCTTCGTTTGTTTACTCATTCCAATTTTTAAACTCGCCCACCACAAACTCTCTTTCGGGTTGAATCAGAAACATGATTTATTAAGCCTGGGGAATGATTGATATAACTCGCACACGCATCACAAGGTAGAAAATAAGAAAAGGAAGATTTGCTAATTCGGAATCACCAAAGCTTGAACATTAATGCACATGACTGTCAGAGCACAGAAAGTTAGTGTCCAGTAAGGATTCTTTCCTGGAGGAACTCAGATTCGGCAGGGATCAGTTAGCCAAGGCAGGGGTTGATGAGTTCATTAACAAATCCACAACGGCACGGCTGTGTGAGGTTGCTTTGTCCACTCTTCAGTTAAAAACGAGGTTTCTTTCTGAATTATGGTGAGACCGTTTCCTCAAGGCAGGCTTCGCTGTTAGAATGGATCCTGGCTATTTTGCTGCTTGTCTTGCAGGCTCAACTCACTTGACACAAACTGAGTGTTACCAGCAGGGAAAATACTCAGCAGATTGAGGCAAAGCTTCAGTAATGTACAACTAATGTTTATAAAGACCAGGGGATTTTCAGTGACGGGTATAGGAGTCAGTTTCACTGATCAATACATTGCTCACTTTCGGAGATTAATGGGGCTATGAGCACCATTGCAATTATACTGAGGCTTTCTAGTCTCAGATTATGGCCCAGTAGCACCTTTACAGGCACAAGACTTTTCAATAACTTTCATTGTTACCAGTTACTGCTGGAGAGACATACAATTTTAATGCTCCATCATGGTCATCACTTGGAATGTCCATGCAATTCCAAGTGTGTTAAACTCTGGAATCTGAGCTGCTAATTGCTGACTGAAACTGCCCAGAAATTGTCATCAATTTGTATCATGCAGTTGGGTGGCTATGTTTTAGTTCAGCAAGATCCATTTCAAAACCAAACAATTTTTGATTCCCATCTGGCCTTACTGATGTGATGTCAGTGAAAGTAAATGGAATGAGCTTATTGTCAGATACGTCTGACTGTCGTACAGTTATGCAGCTGGTTCAGAGCCTAAGTGCTCTGGAGGAGTAGCCACTTTGGAGAGGTCTTCCAGCAAAGTCGGTGCCTTGTGAAAGCGAATGTGAAAGGGAGTTGAATCTTTCTGAAGGGGATAGGAAGAAAACTGACAGAGAAATGCTGGACATTCTTCACCATGGAGACCAAAGGTCAGGAATGAATTAACTCATGCCTTGATATCGTGGGGCAATTTGCGACGTGCATAAAGTCCTCATCATAGAATGCCTGCAGTGTGGAAACAGGACATTCAGCCCATCAAGTCCTCACCCATCCCCCAAAGAGCTCCCTCCATCCTTATAACTCTGGCTATGGCTATGGCTAATCCACCCTAACCTGCACATCCCCGGGCACTACAGGACAATTTAGCACAGCCAATCCACGCTAACCCACACATCCCTAGGCACTACGGGGCAATTTAGCACGGCCAATCCACCCTAACCCACACATCCCTGGGCACTACAGGACAATTTAGCACGGCCAATCCACCCTACGCTGCATATCCCTGGGCACTTCAGGACAATTTAGCATGGCCAACCCACCCTAAGCTGCATATCCCTGGGCACTACAGAACAATTTAGCATGGCTAATCCACCCTAACCTGCCCATCCCTGGCACTACGGGGCAATTTAGCATGGCCAATCCACCCTAACCGCACATCCCTGGCACTATGGGGCAATTTAGCACGGCCAATCCACCCTAACCGCACATCCCTGGGCACTACGGGACAATTTAGCATGGCCAATCCACCCTAACCTGTACATCTTTGGACTCTGGGAGGAAACCAGAGGAGACCCACACAAAACATCCAAACTCCACACAGACAGGCACCCAGGGGTAGAATTGAACCTGGGTCCCTAATAGGGAGGCAGTAGGGTTAATCATTTATCTACCCAAGGTGGGAAGATGACAAGGCAATAAAAATGTTTCCTCTTAGGGGGTGAGTCCAGCACTAGGGAGCCATTATTTAAAACTTCAGGTTGGGGTTGCTTGTTAGGACAGAGATCCGGGGAACTTCTTTCACTTCAAGGCTTTGGAAGTGCCTCATACATCAGTGGATGTTAAGGGTCAGTGGGTGTTTTTAAAGCGGAGGTAGATTTGTGTTGGGCATGGTGAATGAAAGACAATTGGGAGGGGATGAGAATGTGGAATTCAAAAGATAAAATAAGTCCATGATCTTCTTGAATGGCAATGATGAGCCAAATGGCCTACTTCTACTCCCAATATGCATGTTTGTAACCACTAGCAGTGTTACTCTAAAGCCAGCAAAGGTTACTAGTTTCACTGACAGCCACTGAAACTCTGAATGTGGCACTAAACTGATCAAAGATCATTACTCCTCCAATGCACTGCTCTGGAAAACACTAACTTTTGGCTGTTCTCGTCACTGACTCGAGACTGACCTATCTCAGGCCAACTCTTCACTTCCCTGATACTGACCATCACGGTGCTCTCACCATTCTGCCCACTCTCCAACTGGACAAATACGTCCTCGCTCACATCCCCAAGGCCAGCCTCTTCGATTTCTTCTTCTCTCGGATCTTCACGTGCCCAGGTTCCTCTTCTCTGCACCGACGGCTCAGGATGGCTGTGATAACGGTTCCAGGGTTGAGCAATGTTGGTTGCCTGAATGGATTAGGGTGAGGTCTGTTCTCCTCGGAGGAGAGAATGTTGGGAGGAAATCCAATTAAGGAATCTGGACAGAGTGGAGAGGAAGAACTGTTCCTGATGTTGGAAGGATTGAGAGTCCAGAAGAAAATAGATCTAGAGTAATTGGCAAAAGGACAAATGGTAAAATGAAGATATCTGCTGTAATTGTACCTGCATCCACCACTCCATCAGAAAGTTCATTCCATACGCGAACGACTCTCTGTGAGAAAAAGCTTCTTTTTTGACATAAGTGTCTCTCCTCTCACCTTAAAAATGTGCTGCTAGTCTTGAAATTCCCAATCATAAAAGACAACTACCATCAACTCTCGACCTCTCATGATTTTATTAAGCTCTCTAAGGGCACTGCTCAACCTCCTGAGCTCCATTGAACAAATTTCCAACCTATCCAGTCTTTCCTGTAAACTCAAAACTTTCTTTCCCGCCTCATCCTGGTAAATCTCTTCTGAAGCCTTCCCAGCTTAATAATATCCTGTCTAAAACTGGGCGATCAGAACTGGACACTGTATTACAGAAGAGGCATCACCAGTGTCCTGTACTAACTTAACATATCATCCCCACTCCTATACTCAAAGCTCTGAGCAATGAAGGCAAGTGTGCCAAATGCCTTTTTAACCACTCGATTTATACACTGATATTTACACCAGTGCTGGTGGAATTCCTTGAAGAACACAGCCTCAGTGTCTGTTTCTATTTATTTCAAAGATTGGGATGACACTCGTAAGAATCTCTCAGTGACAGACTTTATTGGGGAATTAGTTTCAACGTGTGCAGATCAAGATCTTGCCCGTGATATCCAGCACATGGACAATGTTTTCTGTGGGATTTAAGCATCACAGCCTTCAGAAATTTATCGTGTATTTTTTCATTCCAGAAGTTTGGATCAGGATAAACAGGAACTCCACGTTTGCAATTTGTCCCCATAGTGTTTTATTCCCTTGCTGATTGAAACTCTGTCTGCTACAACCTTGAATGCACTTAGTACGCCCACCTTGATTGCTGTCTGAGGACAGCAATGGCCTCGTGGTGTCATTGCTAGATTATTAAAATTGTCAGGGAAAGTAATAAATAGATGTAAGAGTCGGCTCTTCAGCCCCTCAAGCCTGCTGGAACATTCAATCTAATCACGAGTTGTCCTTTATCTCAACACCATGTTCCCATTGTTTTCCCATATCCCTTGACACCTTTGATATCAAGAAATCTCCCTGTTGCTCTCTGAAGTATGTTCAGTTCATTGGCTCCACAGCTTTATATGGTGGGGATTTCCACACAGTCAGCAGGCTCTGAGTGAAAACATTTATTCTCACTTGAGTTTGACATGGAACATATAACATCGAACATTACAGCACAGTACAGGCCCTTCAGCCCAAGATGTTGCTGGCATACTATTCTACTCTAAGGTCCAAATAATCTGCATGCCCTTCATTTTTTCTGTCATCCATGTGCCTATCCAAGAGAAGGTTAAATGTCCATCATGTGTCTGACTCAATGAGCACCGTTGGCAGTGCATTCCACCGACCCACTACATGATCTGCCTTTGGTCAGGGAAACGTGAGATTCCGTGATGGAAAGAATAGAAGGGCTGAATGTTATGTAAATGGAGAAAGACTGCAGAAAGCTACAGCAGAGAAGGATTCAGGAGTCATCAGGCATGTATCACAAAAAAGGGAGCAGCCAAATTCAATACATAACGGTGGGAGGGGAAATCAGCTGTTGGCCGTTTTATTGCTCAGAATGGAGTACAAAACGGGGAGGTTTTGTTAAAACTGTACAAGGCACTGGTCAGCATGCCCCTGGAATATTGTGAACAGTTTTGAGCCCCATTCTCCCAGGAAAAATATGCTGGTATTGGAGAGAGCCCGGAGAACGTTTGCACATCTGATACTGTCTTATGAGGAGACGTTGCTGGATTTGGGCCTATCGTCATCAGACTTTAGACAAATGAAAGGCATAATTGTGGAAACATATACGACTATTCTCGTTTTGGAGAGGTTGGATATTGTGAAATTATTTCCTCTTGCGGGAGTGTCCAGTAACAGAGGGTATCAACTGAGATGAAGAGATGAGGAAGAGCCCCCTGTCTCAGAAGACAGCGAACGTGTGAAATTCTTTTCCACAGATGGCTGTCAAGTTGTCAAGTGCCCTGAACAAAGGCTACTTCCGTATTGCCTAAAATATAGAACCTGACAGACGTAGGTCACCTGGCCCTTCATACCTTCTCTGCCTTTCAGAATAAAGGCCATTGGATGCTGTAAATAGGGAACAAAAACAGAAGTTGCTGGAAAATGTCAGCAGGTCCAGCAGCATCTGTGAAGACAGAGTCAGGGGTAATGTTTCAGGTCCAGCGACTCTTCCTCAGAACTGTTCTGAAGAAGGGTCACTGGATTGGAAATGTTAACTCTATATTTTTCTTCACAGATGCTGCCAGGCCTGCTAAGCTTTTCCAGCAACTTCTATTTTTGTCCCACATTTCCATATGATCATTTCTGATACTCTCTGTCAATGGCATATTCCCACTCTCTCCGATATATATTTGGTGCACTTAAATGACAACATTTGTGCATCTGTTTAGCAAATATATCAGTGACCTGACCTCTGCAGTCTTCTGTGATCGACAATTCCATAGCTTGATCATCCTGTGAATGCAGAAATGTTTCCTGATCTCGGTAAAAATTGGTTACCTGTCTCCTTTCACTGTACAATGCTGCCATTCCCAGGATCTGCCTCACAAACCTTTACTTCACTCCCTCTAAGGAAAGGATACACCTTTCAGGGAGGGACAGCAAACCTGCATAAAACACTTGGACTGTGCTCTCATCAATGTCCTGCATAACTGCACTAAGTTATACCCTCATCATATGCTCACTGTCACGTGAATTTTCTTGAACATCAGGAGAATTGCTCAATGGGATGGGGAAAGGATCTAATGCAGGATGGGATAGAGGGCAGGAAGGAATACTAATGAGAAGAGTCAAAAATGCAGGTAATGTTGGTTATTCGTTCTGCAGATCTCGGGTTGTCATGGCCCCTGTGGTGTTATCACAAGATTATTCATCCAGAGAACCGGGGTCCTGGGTATCATGATCACAACAAGGTCAGCAACACAGTCGTTATCGAATCTGAGTTCGCTGATTGGGGCTGTTAATCTGGTCCAATCAGAGAGACAATTCGAATGTGGTGTCATGCAATTTCCAGGCTCCAAAGGAACTCAGCACTCCATTCGTTGTCCAAGTGTCGCTCTCCAAAAGAGGGAGACACTGCAGCATTACACAGTGACTGGGATCACAGGATCTGGGCCACTTGTCATTTGGGAGACTGGCCCCGTGAGGTTGTAAAAATGTTCAACATTCCCGGTCTTCCAGCTGCATTAATGCTTTACATCAAGTCCCTTCTGATTTGTAAAAACTCAAAACCTCACCTTCAGGGGAGAGCGAAGCCGAAGGGAATTTGAAAACACTGCAGTTGTAATAAGTCTCAAGTGGTTCACTTTGGCCAGAATAAACACAGAGATACTATAAGTAAAAGTTTTTAATCAGAATTGTTACAGGAGAACCAGTGGTGGATCGATGTGAATATTTCTCCTGAAAAGTGAAAGAGGGTGTGACAAAAATGTACACGAGGGTGATATTGCGGACTTTTGCATGAGGAGAGAGTGATATAACTGGGCCAGTATTAAACAGAGGTGAAAGGATGAGAGGCAGAGAGTCATTCACAATACTATTCGAAACTCAAGGCTTCATTCTGACACACATGTGAGAAACATGGAGATCATGTTCAATATCTATTTGACTCCTGTCTATGTTGTGTCCTGGCACAATGTGCAGTGCCTGGTTTATTATGCAACGTAGACATGAGGAAAAGATCGAACTTGCAGCTGAACATTTGGGTCGGAATGTATTGCTTCAAATAATGGTGGAGGCAAATTCAAGTGAGGCATTTGTGAAAAAATTGGCTCATTAACTGTTAAAGACAATTTGTGACCTGTACTTTCTCGGAGCCAGCACGGGCACAACACTGGAATGGCCTCTGTCTATTCTGTAGCAATTCAACAATTCTTGTTATGGACCAGAGCAAACACTCTCAAAACATATGAAGTGTTTAGCCTCGACACTCACTCGCAAGTGTAAGGTATTTGTGTTAAAAGTAAATTGATCAAACTCTGAGGCTTCAAGCAAAAATCATTTTATTCTCACACTACAATAAAAATGCAAACAAACGAAGAAGAATTGACGTAAATTTACCTCTGTGAAAATACTTCACAAGCTGAAATATTATTTAACGAGTAGTCATCAACTGTTCTAATATGGAAGCATCACATAACTAAAGCATTGGCAAAGGCCCATTCAGGAAAATGGATTCCCCACAACTGTTATCTCCCTGATTCCAAGAGAAGGAATATCAACAGAATGATTCCAGCAGCAGTGAAAGAACTCAAACATGTATGCAGTAGCAGAGGTACAGCTGTATCGAGCAGATTCAAATTCAAAAAGCCCATCTTCAGCAACTGCTTGTAAGATAATAAAATATAATAAAACCCTGGGTCTGTGTGAGCTCGACTCCAACAACACATACTCCTCTTGTTTACTTTAAAAACGAAACAAAGCGATATACTCAGCTTTACATGAAGCAGATACCTAGACACCTTTGCAACACCCATCTCCAAGGGAAACGGGACACAACAAATCCTTCTTCAAGGTAATTTTCATCGCGTCCTGTAGAAAATACCCATAGTGAGCACAGACAGTAGAGACTCAGGCTGTGTTGCATTGACATTGTCAGAGCCACAGCTTACTGCCAATCTATCAGGGAACGGAAAGCTGGCTACACATTGCGTACAGTCAGTTTAATAGCTATCGAGTCTTGGAGATTTGCAGCACAAGACAAGGCACTAATATACCCATTTTCCTGACCTTGGTCCCTGTCTTTGTATGCCTGGACACTGCCAGGGCTTATCTAATTCTGAAATACTTCTTTCATATTATATGGGTTTCTGTGCCCAGAAAACCTACAGACCGCGAGAGTCAGATTCCCACCAAACACTGGGTGAAAAGTTTTTACTCACGTCTCCTGTAAACCTGCTGCTCATTAACATAAATCAATGTGACTGGTCATTGACAGCTCCATCAAGGAGAAAACCTTTCGTGCACTCTATTGTACACATACCCTTTATAATTTGATACATTTCACTTATGTCCCCCTCACAATCTCCCCTGCTCAAAGGAAAACAACTCCAAAACTTGTTCAAAATCCCCTGATGGCTGAAGGAGTCCAGCCCAGGCTTCATCCTGGTGAATCTCCTCTGCACCTTCTCCAGTGTTAACCCATCGTTCCTGAAATATGATTCCAGAACAGCACACCATGCTCAGGCTGAGGGTGTAGCAGTGTTGAACTCAGGTCCGGCATCACATGCCTGCTATTAATCTCGAAATCAAGAATGTGAATGGCAAGTAAAAAATGTGTCTTCACAGCTAATTTATTCACCTGCCCTGACATGATAAGGGGCTAATGATTATGCACATCAAGGTCCCTCTTATCCTCTGTGTTCCCCAAGGTCCAACTGTTCATCATACCACCCCTTGCCTTCTTTACCCACTTCAGTTACATCAGCAGGGGAGGTGATGGCCTAGTGGAATTACTGCTGGACTGTTAATTCATTGGACCCAAATAATGTTCTGGGGGCCAGGGTTCAAATCCCACCAGAGCAGATGGTGCAATTTGAATCAGATATAATATCTGGGAAAGCCCAGTCTAATGATGACTCTGAATCTGTTGCCAATTGTCAGGGAAAACCCATCTGGTTCACTAATGTCCTTTAGGGAAGGAAACTATCACCCTACAAGTGACTCCAGCACCAAAACAATGTGGTTGACTCTGAACTGTCTTCTGGACAATTAGTGATGCACAATAAATGCAGCCTGTTCAGCGATGCCCTCGTCCCGTGAATGAATTTTCAAAAAAACTTACACTGATACTGATTGCATTACATTTGCTCAGCTCTGCCCTTCTGATCAGCCGTTTCCATTCTCCTGTAATCTACAGCTATCTTTGGCACTATCGACCACCCACCAATTTAATGTATCATCTGCAAACTTTCTCATCATCCCTTCTACACTAGAATCTAAGTTACATACATAAATCAGGAGCAGACAATACCCCAACACTGATCGCTGTGTGCACCCAGATATGTAATTATTTCACAAATAACTTGGGAGCATGAGGTCGCATCAAATTACTTTGACCAAATTTGTGAAGGGACGCATTATTCCATTCTTTAACTCTTCTCTGAATTTCCTCTGGGTAACTGCATAAATGAAGGTGTTGGTGCAGCAACTCAGGAGCTGGAGCATGAAGCCAATCTCTCTCACGAATGTTGGGAGAGGAACTGGATACCCCAACCAATCAAATCGTTTCAATATGGAATAAGCAATGAACATCACCCATAACACGATGAAATTGCCCGAAATAATAAATAACATAATCATGGATTTCTTACGACTGCCCATCTCTGGATCTATGGGACTGTCCCCAGTCGTTGGACCCCGCAGTCTCCTCCGAGCTCTGTTGGCTACTAAAATGTTTCTGACAGTCAAAGTGTTTAACAGTAGAATCAAAATAAATGGAAATAATGGCGTTATTATGTAATGCATCAATTCAACGATGGTCCAGGCAATTGAAGTAATTACATTTTGAGGTACCTTGCAGAACCATGGATCATTAAAAAGCCAATATTGATGGTAATACATGAAATACCAGAAAATGTTTTTCAAACAACTCAACACCGTCACTGTTCCTAAAACCACACACGCTGTTTTCTTGGTGCAATGTCTACTTTTCAACTTTTGGCAGCATATGGCCACAAACCGATCAAAGGTGAACATGACGGTGAACCAGACAGAACAGTCTGTGGCAGCATAAAGTATAACAGCATGGATGTTGCACAAGGGAACATAATGCAGGAAAAGAAACTCTGCCCGATACGCAATAGGAATTTGTCGTAGTATCAGATCGAAGTTAATGACCAATAGATCCGCTGCTGCCATGGCCACCAGGTAATTAGTGACACATTTGGAAAGGCCACACTTTCCCCAAACCAGGATCGTTATTGCAATCACGTTAACTTGAAAGAAGAGGGTGGAAATTATCAATTATAGCTCAGCTGTAATGCAGGAACACTTCTCTTTTATATTTGCTTTACTTCCAGGAAAATATTGAAACTAATTCTCAATGAGTATTTTAAGTGTTGGCATCAATACGAAAACTAATCAGAAATGTGCTATTTGACATTCAGTACAGAAATGAATCTAAATGTGCTACTTGTCAGAGAATAGCAGCACTGCAGTCCTGGGCAATGATAACTACGCAAATAAAAAAAATACAATACCATATTTGATAGTATAAACTTCACAGCATTCATAACTGTTCATCGTTTGGACGAATCAACAAACAATAACCTGTTGCACAAGGAGAGAAGCAGCAATGACTGTTGAACACAATGTTTCTGTAATAAATGGGATGAGGGGAAATGGTCATAAAAGCAGTTACAACAACATTCCAATGAAGAAATCCTTGTCAAAAGGAGTTTCCGTAACAATGAAAACAATCTTATTCCTGAGAGAAAGGACATAGCACTTGCTTGATAAACTGCTGCTCCATAATAAAAAAGTAACTAAGACTTGTCTGCAACAATAATATGCTGAACTAAAGGGTCAGTTTCAGGGAAAGCTGCCTCATAGACAGCCAACGCGGAATGTAAGAAAGAACAATGGTGTGACATTATGTGAGAAAACATGCTCCAGGCTTTAGGTCTCCAAAATTGTCATTAATGATAGGGATGAAAGAATCTCTCAAATCAAGAATAATGTGGTATCCCAAACATTAATAACAGAGAAAATTGTGTAAGAATCCAACAGCAGAACAAAACAACAGCAGCGTTTCAAAGAACAACACTGCTGAATGTTTAAAATCTGGCCACTCCCAGAGACAGACCACTATCAATTGAAATCCTAGGCAGCTGTCACCATTATTCAGATAATACATAAACTCGGTTGCTTGGCTTGGACTTGCTACCCGGGTATAATAAAGTTCAATTCTTTTCTTCAGGACTTGATGTTCGGTGTGAATTCGGAGTATGTATCAGAATAAAAGATAAATTGTTTACCAAAAACATATGGATCAGTGAAACAATGTTAAAAGAAGCAAAAAAGTTTTTTTTTGTGAAAGACAAAAGGAATAACTGTGCAGTTTGGAGCCATACTTTCCAACAAGCACAGAAATGCTAGAAAGAAATGAACTATTCAGAATCTCCAATGTTTGGTTCTGTACTGTTGGTCACGTATACATTTTATTAATTGCTATTAGATTTTCGACAATCCCAATATTAACCCTGATTTAGAGGACAGGCTTTTAGTGGCAAGTTAGAATATAACAAAGAGGAAAATAGAGGGAATGAAATAAAATGAGAAAGGAGAGAAGAAACGCAGGAAGAGGGTAAAAGGAGGAATGAACGATAGAAAGAAGGAAAGAAAGAAAGCAGGAAAGAAAGAAAGAAAGAAAGAAAGAAAGATGCAAAGAAAGAAAGAAAGAACAGCTAGCTAGATAAACAGAGTCAATGCAGTGTGGCGTTGGAGGAACACAACAGGTAAGGCAGTATCAGAGGAGCGGGAGAATCGACGGTGTACATCCTTCAGCAGGAGAGAAAGATGTCTTTTTTTGCCTCGCATGTGTTACGATGTCAATGAATTCTTGTAGAAGAACGGAATTCTTCTGGATGTCTACTCATTTCTCAAATGTAACGAAGATCTCGAAAAAAAAACTATCAGAAAGTTACAATGAAACAAATCATTATATTCCACTTTTTGAAACTTCACTGACAGGGTGTAACTAACCTGGGACACCAAACGCGGCTAAGACTGGGTAGTAGATCTTCTGAATATCATTAATTGCCCACCGAATCTTCAGCTTGATCAGAAAACGAAGAGACATGATTTCCCTTTCGTAAATAATAATTATTTTGATGATTCTTGTCAAGGATTAGACTGTTCTCTCTTTTAGAGATGAGAAAAACTTCCTTCATTTATAGGATGGAGAATTCATCAGAGCAGAAAAACATTTCCCAAGTTAATGGAACCTAATTACAACCACTAACACAAGTAATAAAATCAACAACTAGTGTAAAGGGAATTGTTAGCGAAGCTGTGCATGTCCTGACCAGTTCATCCTTTCCCTTCTCCTGAAAGCCAAGAATTAGTCAAATTCTGCACATGAACAGAATAGGCCATGTCCAACAATTCAAACAAAGGTACCCTCTGAAACAAATCAATAGTGGGAAATAAGAACAAAAATTACAAGATAATTAGAATAGAGGAGTTTAACTGTCAGGATTTAAAGAGACGATATTGGCATAATGCAATGGCAGCGTTCAATGAGACGATCATCACTGATTTCCCCTCGAGTGGTGTCTGGGACCCTTGACTGCAATCCTGCAGTCATCGAGTATCTTCACTACACAAGCATGCCTTTGGGTGAATCGAGTCTATAACAAAGCTCCAAAGACTATCCCCACTCAAAATATCCTACAACCCTATCCCTGTAGCCCTGCATTTTCCATTGCTCATCCACATAACCTGAGCATCCTGGGACAAAAAAGGTGAAATTTCACATGAGCAATCTAACCTAGAAAGCATACATTAGGACTGTGGGAGGAAACTGGAGCACCTGGAGGAAAACCTACAGACATGGGGAGAATGTACAACTGATTTGAACTGGCCACATCATTCCTCTGTCTTTATTTAGCATCTCATCGGATGCAGGTTTCTTTGGGTGTGGTGTAACTTATTTCTTGTTCTTGATATCCTTAACAATGTGGCTGTGAGCTGCCCTCTTGAATTGTTGCTGTCCATATGCTGTAGGTAGATGCACGCTGCCAAAAGCAGCTGAGAGGTTTGGCATACTGCAGGAAGCAAGTCAATTCCTCACTCAGCAAAATCTGATTAACATCTGTACTGTGATGGAATACTCCACACTTACCTGAATGAGTTCCGCTCAAACAAACTTCAAGAAACTTAACGCCATTCAGGAAAATTCAGCTTGCTTCATTGGCATCACTTTGGTGTTTGTAAAATATTGATACTTAGAAAATGACTGGGGGTAAAGCAGTGTGTGGTCCCCTGAAAAGATGATGTGCTGTTCCTCGGCTGAGTGAAACGGGATGCCTGTGGGCAGGTTGTAGGTTTGCAGATGCACAGAATGCCTGAAAGTAACATTCGCGTTGAAGGCTGGATAGTTCGCAGTACAAGCAACAGTATTGATTCCTTATCAAGACAACAAAATTGAACTCAGACAATTAATTTAAACCAGGCACTCTGGCTCCAAAAGACAATTAAATTTAAATCTGGTGGGTTTGACCACATAAGACCAATCCTGTTGTAAGAAATTATATGTTTTCAAGGTTATAGAAGATAGGGACAGTTATAAAATTGGCAGTGCGAGAACTGCATTAACAGAATATAAGACCTTAAGATCAGAAGACATGGAATCTATTCAGCCCATCAAATCTGCTCTGCTATTCAGTCATGTCTGATAAGCTCCTCAACCCCATTCTCCCACATTCTCCCAGGAACCCTTGATCCCCTAAAGAATCAAGAACCTATTTATCTCAGTCTTACATGTACTCAATGATGTCGGCCACTTAGCCTTCTGTGGCAGTGATTTCCATGGATTCACCACTCTGGCTGAGGAATTTTCTCCTTATCCCCCTTCTAAAAATTCTTCCCTTTACTCTAAGGATGTGCCCTTGGCCGTAGACTTTCCTATCAATGGGAGCATCTTACCAATGTCCACTCTGTCCAAGCCATTCCATATTCTGTAAGTTTCAGCACGATCGCCCCATACCCTTCTAAATTCAAATTAATATAGTCCTAGAGTCCTCAAACATTCCTAATATGTTAAGCTTCTCATTGCTGGGGCCATTCTCATGAATATCCTCTGACCCTTTTCCGGGCCCAGTACATTATTTCTAAGATAGCACACAAGACTCCAAATGTGGCCTGACCACGGCCTCATGAAGCCTCAGTAGTACATCTCGGCTTTTATATTCAAGCCTTCCTGACTACTGGCTCAACCTGGAAATTAACCTGGAGACAATCCTGGACTAGAACTCTCAAGTCTCTTTGCACTTCAGGCTTCTGAATTCTCTCCACTTTTAGAAAATAGTCTGTGCTTTTATTCTTCTAACCAAAGTGCTTGATCTGAGAATTTCCCACAGTCTCTGGTCAATGGAGAGGTCACAAAACATTCTAGAAGACAGAACCCGGTTTTCAGGAAACAATGTTTCTGCAGCTGCACTGTCACCCTCCCCACTTCTTCCTCAGTTACATCGATTTCTGCATCAGAACCTGATCCCATGAGGGGCTCATACAGTTCCTAACACCTTCCATTCCAACCCTAAATTCAGCTGGGCCCTTTCTGATATATCTCTCACCTCCCTGGGCCTAGCTGTCTCCATTTCTGGTAACCATCTGAAATCTCACATCCATTTCAATCCAACCAACTCCAACAGCTACCTAGAATTCAACTCCTTTCACCCACTTTCCTGCAAGATTGCAATCCTCTATTCTTAATTCCTCCATCTCTGCCGCATCTGCTCCCAAGGTGAGGCGTTCCAGTCCAGGACTCCCAGATGTTCTCGTTTTTCAAGGACTGCACTTTCCCCTCCACAGTGGTCGAAAATGCCCTCGACCACATCACTTGTGTTTCCCGCACCTCAGTCCTCACATCCCCTCCCTGCAATAACAACAGAGACAAAACTCCGCTTGTCATCACTTATCACCCCTTTAACCTCCGGATTCAATGCATCATTCCATGCACTTCCGCCATAAGCAGTCTGACTCCAATACCAAGAAACATTTCCCCTCTCCACCGCTATCCCCCTTCCAGAGGGACCGCTATCTCTGTGATTACCTCAATTGCTCCACACTCTCCAATCCCCCCATACCCTTTCCCTACAACCACAGGTAGCACTACACATGCCCATACACCTCCCCACTAACCACCATCTCAGGAACCATGAAAAAGTTCCACATTAAACAGATGTTTAGATTAGATTAAATTCCCTACAGTGTGGAAACAGGCTCTTTGGCACGACAAGCCCATACTGCCACTTGAAACATCCCACCCAGTCCCATCCCCCTATAACACACACACCCCTGAACACGATGGGTAATTTAACATTGCCGATCCACCTAGCCCGCACATCTTTGGACTGTGGGAGAAAACCGGAGCACTCAGAAGTAACCCACGCAGACACGGGGAGATCGTGCACACTCCACACAGACAGTCACCCGAGGCTGGAATCGAACCCAGGTCCCTGGTGCTGTGAAGCTGCAGTACTAACCACTGAGCCACCGTTCACCTGCTCTTCTGCTCATGTTTTATATTGTGTCCACTCTTCCTGTTGTGGCCTCCTGTACATTGGAGAAACCAAACGGAGATTTCGACGCTTCTCTGTGGAACACTTACACCCGGTTTGTGACAAACAGCTGCACCTCACAGTTGTGAACCACTTCAAATCTCCCTCCCACTCCTTTGATGACATATCCATCCTGGGACACCTCCAGTGCCACAATCATGTCGCCTGTTGGCTGGAGGAACAGCACCTCATTTTCTGCTTGGGAACCTTGCAGACCAATGATCTCAATGTGGACTTTACAAGATTCAAAATGCACCCATCCAAGACCTTATCACAAGAACAACCTCTTGTTGCCCCTACCTCCTTGACCTGTCCGTCATTTCACATACCTCTCCTGTCCAATCACCTCACTGACCAGCCTCCTTGACCTCCCTGTCTTCCCTCCCATCTACCTGCCCTCCCTCCTCACTAACCGACCCCCATTCCAACTCCCTATCTACACTCACCTGAACCAGCTCTCTGATGAAGGGTCCAGGCCCGAAACGTCAGCTTTTGTGCTCCTGAGATGCTGCTTGGCCTGTTGTGTTCATCCAACTTCACACTTTATTATCTTGGATTCTCCAGCATCTGCAGTTCCTATTATCATTGAACTAACTTCATCCCTGCTTCGTTGCCCTGTCCATTTTCTCTCCACCTGACTGCTCCTCGAACCATATTCTGTCATCATGTGCCATGCCCTCTATTCATTTCAGATCCCTTTTCCCCTCCACGATTTCTGAAATAGGGTCTGGACCTGAAACGACACCTTTCCTGCTCCTCTGATGCTTTGCCTGGCCTGCTATGCTCATCCAGCTCCACACTATGTTTTCTCTGACTCCAGTAGCGGCAGTTCCTACTACCTCTGATATTCTAATATTTCTTTGTTTGGTTTCGATAGGTGGGATATGTATTTATAGGAACAGCATACCGTGCAAATCTTGTTTTATTCAGGAATAATTAATAGTGAGAGTGGAATTGTTCAGTTTGGTAATAGTTCAGTTAATTCCTTCATTGTTAGAGCTGGTTAACTACATTATTACTTTTTGATTATCAAGTGATTGTCAGGCATTTATTTCATCCAAACACGCCTTTAACACAGATTAGGGGTGAGAGGCAGATTATACCAATTTTCTAACTTCTTGTCATTAACAATGCTGGGGAAATACAAAGGGTCAGTTTTACTGGAAAGGTGTGCGAAACTAGTGAAGGCTTTACATCAAGACAAGTTCTCTTACACACCAAAGTAGAGGGCACCGGTAAACTAAACTCAGAAGATGAATTTGTCTCATGCTACTAAAGATCATGCATGCAATGAGGCAGCAGCAAAGCAATTCAGCAGATCGCTGCTGTATCAGAACAACCGGAATCACAAAACTAAACAGACAACATAAAATGCGTTTGAAATCCCATTGAAATGGAGGAGACAGGCAAAGACAGTTGACAAAACAAGGTTCGAGCTGGATGAACACAGCAGGCCAAGCAGCATCCGAGGATCAGGAGCGCTGACGTGTTGGGCCGAGAACCTTCTTCAGAAATACATCTGAATAAGGGTCTCAGTCCAAAATGTCAGCGTGCCTGCTCTTCTGATGCTCCCTGGCCTGCTGCGTTCAAATTGCTGTACGCATTGTTTTCTCAGAATCTGCAGCGTCTGCAGTTCCTCCTATGTCTGAGGCGAAGATAATTTCCAAGCTGTCATGCAAACCACAGGGTAGTGGGGGAGGATGTTGATCAAAGAGGAAATTCTTTCAGTTGTGAGTTTTAATAAGCTGCAAAGCATCAGTTCCATGACTCGCAAGGTGGAGATTGAATACAAATTTCGGTGGAACCTTCCTTCCGACAGCGAAAATAATCAGCTACAAAAGATCCACTACTTTCCCAAAAGCTATGGCCGGGACTGAAGTGGGGAAACATCCACCCTGCGAGTTTCTGATGGTAAAAGGTGCTTGCAAACCTCTGGTGGCCACACGCACAAGACTGGTTTTCCACTTGGTCTGGAGGCAGATTAAACTGCCAAGTCCACAATGAAGCATTTGGATCGCAGAGTCCCTCCGGCTCAGGTAGAAATTTGACATGTTGGTGCTAAATCGCCTGGTTTGTGAGATGTTAACGGCCCCTCCAATTGTACAGGTGTTAAACTTAAGCCTGGGAAGGAAGGGGCCAACTGTACGGATCCGACCATCTATCCACTTTGCTTTAATGGTACTGGAAGTTGATGAATATATGCCTTCGTAAATGTCACCAACCAAATGTCTTAGGCAGACTCAGACCTGTCTGTCATTTTCAGGTCAGTTTCATAAATTAGTATCAGAATGTAAAAGGAACTTGTGCGACTGAAGGAGAGCTATTGAACTGTCTCTGTTCGGAATCATGCCCGGTAAATATGACTTCAGGCAGACAGTGCGCTTTTGGGAGATGTAATGGCACCCAGGTAGAAACGGGGTGTGGGATGTTTCCGGTTAACTCCTTAGACTTCCAACCATTTACGTGTCAATCCTCCTGGAACAGTTACAAGATAGTACATGAGTCCGTGACCTACTACCATGCTAAGAAGGGAGTCGTTTCCCATCTCAATGGGACCTTTTCTACCGCTACTCCGACTTTGCCAATGCTGTTTGCTGGTGGGCCATTGGGGCTCTCATAGATAAATTCATAAAAGCGGGAGAGGCAGTTTGGAAATGTAATCCGGGGACAAAATGGAAAACTTTACGATCCACATGGTAAAAGACTGCTGTACAAATAAATCTAAGCAGCCAGCTGGGAGGATAATGCACGTTGGCGAGGGATTAGCGTAAGTAATAATAGGGGGAAACCAAAAACCTGTGAGGTTTTAAAGCTGCACTGTGAGGATCATAAAATGCATGAAAGGGAAAGGGTTAACCGAGAAGGGCTGGAAAGGGAAAGATGAAATAGAGAACCGGGATCAAAGTGGCAGGCCGAATTGCTGATAAAGAAAAATCGGAGGTACCTCCTGACATATCGGGCTTGCCGATGTTGTTCCAAAGTAATGACATAGATAAACAAGACGAGGAGAACTGGAGAAGGCACCCCCACCCGACTAGGTCAATCACCCTCTCCATAACTCTCCCCATCTTTGACCAACCAACACCTACAGGCATCTCAACACCACCATGAGACACAGCAATCGCCTGTGCCCTGACCACCGCCACCGCACGCTCACCCCTCAGCGTATTGCACCCATTCCTACGACCACCTTGCACACCACCCCTGACCAAATGAGGGCCTTTATAGGATTGGTTCATTCTTGTCGACCATGGCTCCCTCTTGTAACTTTACTCCCTAAACTACTGACCCCTTTGGCTTCTTGTAAAGCCCCAAAAACCTTCACCTTCTCTGACGAACAAACGTCAGTGCTTACAAAATTTGAAAGCAGCCCTTGTTGCAGCCCCGGCTTTGGGAAGATCTTTATATGACAGGCCTTTCCAGCTATATGTTAATGTTCTGGATGGATGTGCTACTGGAGTCTTGACACAGACTCACGGTGAACACAAATGACCAGTTACCTACTACTCTACCCACCTGGACTCTGTAGCTCAGGCTTTGCCCCGAGTTCCCAGATTCTTCCTGCGATTTATTCTTTCGTCAGTATGGCCTCTCATGTTACTCTCCACCAGCCTCTTACAGACTGTACCACACATGCCATGGCACCCCTCCTCACCTCCTGCCAGGCTCAAGACCTTAGCCAGGCATATTCAGCCGCGATGAAGTCGCACTTCTTAACAATCCCCTGTTGACGTTCTCTTTCTGCACCATTATTTACCCTGTCGTGTTTTTGGGTCCACCCCCCCCCCACCAACAATTGAATTCTTAGAACCCCCACATGACTGCTTACTCAGGAACCAATTTCTCACCTCTCCACGCCCAGAGCTTATTGTCTACCCACTCCCTTCTCCGGACCTTATCCAGTTTGTTGATGGCAGTTCCTCCATGTCTCCCTTGGGTACCCTCCGCCCTGGATTTGCGATTGTTGATGCTGCCTCTACATTAGAATCAGCAGCATTTGACCCCCGGTGCCTGCTCAGAAAACAGAACTTTTTTGCCCTTACCCACGCTTGCATCTTAGCCTGAGGGAAGTCAGTGAATATTTACACTGACTCTCGGTATGCCTTTGGCATCTCCGATGATTTCGGCCACTTATAGTCTCAGCGTCGGTTTTTAACATCCTCAGGTACATCCACCCAGAATTCCCTGTATGTTAAAAAAATTTCTCCAGGCAATCCTCTTCCCTGAACAATTGCCTATTATCAAATGTGCTGCCCATGGCTCCGATGATTCTACAGTTACTCAGGGAAAAGCTCAGGCTGATCAGGCTGCCAAACAGATCACACTTTTCTTGTGCCTATATCAGCAATCACTTATCTTCTTTGAACACGACGGGCCAGATCTCATCACTGTTCAGCACTTACGGGATCACCCCTGCCTCTGTCAAGGATGTTTACAAGGTGCATGGATGATTGCATTCTGCGTCCTCAGGCCTTCAGGTGACCCCAGTCGGCCAAGTGTGTATCCCTGATGCTTTGTTGCCTTTGCACATTGATTCTAATACCCAGAGCTGCAAGGAGGGAATGAGTGGTATCATGCTCTGTACCTGGTGGCACTTCCGACAGGCTCATACAACCTCATGTTTGACATGCCAGCAAAGCAATGTTGGTCATGGAGTGAGATGCTCACCAGGAAGAACACCCTTACCAGGGAGACCGTTTGAATGTTTTCAGCTGGATTTCATTGAATTACCACCTGTACACTGCTACAAGTATTGTCTTGTCATTGTAGATGAATTCAGTAGACGGATAGAGACTTTCCCAAAGACAAATAACAAAGCCTGGATGGTGGTAAAATTTTTTACTAACTGAAGTAATACTGCGATTTGGAGTGCCTCGACAAATTAGTTCTGATAATGACCCCCACTTTGTAGGAAAGGTTAATGAGGAATTTTGTGACGTGTTACACATCCAACAACAATTCCACTGTGCTTATCATCCTAGCGCGGCAGGGATAGTGGAAAAGGTGAATGGGAATCTTAAAACCAGAATAACTAAGTTAATGTCTGAAACAGGTGTCAACTGGTTGAAGGTCTTGCCTTTAGCTCTGTATCATATGAGAATTACCCCACACTCGACCACTGGACTGTCTGCCGCAGAAATAATTTATGGCCGGCCCAGTAGGACCTGTTATGATGCCACACAGACCCACCTGCCCACAGAGAATTAATTATTATGGGAGAGGAAATGCAAAGATACTTTGAGCAGCTAATATTGTCTCTAAAGTTTCTCCATTCACAGGTAACGCACACATTTGTACCACCATCACAAGCAATGGATCAGAGCTCAGACGACCAGAATGCACACCCCCAGGCAGCAGAAGAGAGACCTCGTGCTGATCAATGACTGGGATCGCTCCAAGCTCGGACCCCCAGATACTCCTTCAGACGCTCATGGCTGTCAAAGTTCGAGGACAGAGTGGCTGGATCCATCTGAGTGAGTGTAAACGATGGGGCCCTCAGACGGCCTAAAGACTACACTTGCACTCTGTGGTATCATGGCCTATTAGGCCTGGAGGACAATTTGTTTTACAATGCACATATCCAACTGCATGGTAATTGAACAGTGTGTTATCCACCAGCAAAGTCTGTAGAGGCTTTATTTGTAGCAACCCTGGGATGAAACACTTACCAACTCCATGAAGGAGATTATTCTGGTGAGCCTTGCCAAGGAGAGAGAGGAACTTGGAGGAGGGGTGTGCAGGGTCGGTGTGTGGATTTGATAGTTAATGGCCCCTCCGGTTGTACAGGTACTAAGCCTAAATCCGGGAAGGAAAGGGCCAACTGCACAGATCCTACCATCTATCCACTTTGTTTTAATGGTACTGGAAGTTGTTGTGTATATGTCTTCGTAAATGTCACCAACCATCCCCATGATGCCCCCTGGCCACGTCAGTGTCTAAAACAAACTTGTACAGTGGAAGGAGGGCTATTGAACTGCCTCTGTTTGGAATCAAGCCTGGGAAATGTGACTTCAGGCATACAGTGGGCCTGTGGGAGATGTAATGGCACCCATGCAGAGATGGGGTATGGGATATTTCCACTTAACTCCTCAGACATCCAACCATTTAAGAGTCAATCCTTCTGGAATAGTTACAAGATAGTACATGAGTCCGTTACCTGCTCCTGTATTAAGAAGGAAGTCGCTTTCCTTCTCAATGGGACCTTTTCTACTGTTACTCCAACATTACTGATGCTGTTTGCTGTTGGGGCCATTGGGTCTCTCACGGTCCAATGTCCCGAACAAGCACATACTCGGCGATGAATTGTCACATGCTCCATAAGCAAGGAGTTTTGCGCTGAGTGGCAGGATCCGATCACCGTGGGCTCTCCCCTGGGATATGGCTTCCTGGGAATTGTCACTTTGGGATTCTCCTCAGGGGTGGTGTGCACTAAAAACCAAAAATACCTTATGTGTGGACTCACCGCCCTGGGAAATAGCACAATGTTGGCATTGGAGGCAGTGAATCGAGAATTAGCCGAAGTTCAGATCTATGCTCAGCAAATCCAATATGTAGTGGACTAGCAGCTGGCTCAAACGGAGAAGTATGTACAATTATAGGGGATAAATGCATTACCCATGTTACCAATGAATCCGATAATGTTACGCAGGCCATCCAAGCCAGTTGCAACAGCACAGAGAAAAACCTCGACTGGGGAAGAATGGTTGGGATGGCTTCGGGGCGATTCTTGGGGCTTATACCTACTCTATGAGTTGGTTGTCTTATTGATTGTTTGAATTGTTTGTTACATGTCCCTGGTACGCCTGAAATCTTGTCACTGAATTATTACCGACAGACAAGTAGCTCCATTCTCGGACCCAATATAGGTGGTCATGGAATGACAAAAGGAGGGATTGAGATGTTAATGGGTTAACATCCCATGATTTTTTATGCTCCTTCTCTCCTCATACAGGGGGATATGATCACTGTCTCAGATTCCTGCCCGAATACGATCGGGTGTGAAACATCTGTAGGGGTGTGAAACATCTGTCAACACAAAAAGCATTAAGCTCTGTAATATTTATGGCTCTACCTACACTGCTACCTCCCCCTGTTTCTGCTGAGATGGACAGGTCAGTGACCTTTGATCAAACCAGGCAGTTGTCACACCACTTGCAATCGCATCCTGTTGTTATCATATACGTTGTGATGATCGAAGATGTATCCTGTTCTCAGATGTGATACTTGTTTTAAATACCTGCCGATTCCAAGGGTATAAAAGCACGGATTGTCCCCTGTTCAGGGAGAATCGCTCACGATGCTCAGCACTCTGTGCCGGGTTGTGTACAGTGATCCTCGCAGCTTGTACTTGCTTAATAATAAAGGATTGTGGTTTTGTAACCAAGTCAGAGTCTGGCTCTTGCCTCAAGTCTGTGAAGGCCTCTGAAAAACGAACCTAATATGTTATTAAACTTATTTTGGTCAAGCGATTGCAAAGAGGCAATCTAATAAAAAAAACATACAATTTTAAAGGTGTTACAGGAGAAGATGTGCCTGAGGGATTTGCATATTTGTCGTTGAAGATGGAAGAGGGAGTGCAGCAAATGTACACTCGTCTGATACCGGGAACGGCAGGACTGTAGTATGATGAGAGACTGGTACAACTGGGCCTGTATTAAACAAAGGTTAGAGGATGAGTGGTAGTAAGTCATTCACAATATTATTGTGAGCTCAAGGTTTGATTACACCGGGAATGTGAGGAACAAGGAGGTTACGTTCAATGTGGCACAAAGTGTACTGTCTGGTTTATGATGCCACACTGTATCAAATAGATATTGGAGAGGGGGAGGGACAGGTTCATGAATAAAACTGAACCACATGGAGCCTCAATCAGGTAGACAGAATCGAGAGGTGGACACTTCTTTTCAAGTAGAATGTAGAAGGTTAATTGAGGGTTTACTTCAGCTTCTGAAATCAAAAGGGGGCCAGCAGCATAGAGATTGATAAAAATAGGCAAACAATGCTGGCAGGATCACAAACAAATAAAACACGAATCAGAATCATTGGTGAAGGAAGCAATGGAGACACACGGGAGAAGAGAAAAGAGTGATGCTGCAGGTCATTGTTTGTATTGGGATGCATTGCTTCAGATAAGAGTGGAGCAAAATTCAAGTGAGCCATTTGGGAGAATCACATCATGGCCTTACACGAGGAGAGGCACGAAGTGAATTCTTACTTCTCAGAGCCAGCACAGACTCAATGTCTGAGTGGCCTCATTCTGTTCTGTGGCAATTCAGCGGTCCTTGTTCTGGACCAGAGCAAATCGCATCAATGCATTTAAAGGAGATAGCCGCGACCCTAATTGGTCTTACATAACGGCATGGGTAAGCTGGTGCCTTCCAAATGTGGTTAAATTGGTCAAACTACGAGGCTTAAAGCAAAATACATTTTAGTTCAACAACTGAGAGCAAAAAAAATACAGCCCTGTGTCTATAAGAGCCTGACTCCACACACCCATGCTTCTTTTACCTGCATTTAAGACTCGGTCTGTCAAAATAAACACTTCACCATTCTAATCCAACTTCTGAGAATGTGCAAATTAGCCTTGAATCCCTTGTTATTGCAAAGGCATAGCTAAAAACCTCTTCAATTTTATATAGATTTCAGCGTGCAGAAAAATTACAGGCAGCGAGTTTCAGATACCACCAACTACTGAATGAAATGGTTTTACTCACATCTCTTGTAAACTTGCTGTTCATTAACTTACATCGATGCCAGTGGTCGTTAACCCCTCCATCAAGAGGAATAGTTTGGTTTTCTGTCTACTCTATCTGTGGTCTTCATAATTTGACACATCTCAATGATGTCCCTGATCAATCTCCCCAGCTCTAATGAAAACAAGCACAGTCTGATCAATCTCTCTGGAGAAGTAAAACTCTCCTACCCATGTAATATCCAGGTAACTCCCCTTTCAACTTCTCTTGTACTATCGTATCCCTTCTAAAATCTGCAAACCAGAACTGAACATCATACATGAGCTAAGCTAGAAGCAGTGTTTAATGCAGTTTCAATATCACCTGCTCTGATCCTCAACTCTCAGCCTGGACTCAGAAAGGTAAGCAGCCCACACTTTATCCACGTGACTTGACACCAGAGGAATTAATGATCATGCATATCAATGTCTGTCTGAGCGACTGTGGAGCTAGGGTACTGCATATGCGATTTCAAAGGACGTGTGTGTGCCATGGTCTTACTTGCCTCATTAAAGTGGGCAATGAGACTGAAAAGTTTAGGAATCATTCACCTTGAATATATATTGTTCCCATGGAACAGCTCATCATGCATTACATATCCTTGCTTGCCCTGTGCAAGTACATCACATTACAATTAGAACATCCGAACTCAATTTGACACCGTCTGCCCTTCCAACGAGCTGGCTACATACTCCTGCAATCTAAAACTAGTCTCCTCACTACTTGCCACCACACCAATGCTTGCATCATCTGAAAACTAACTGATGATACCTCTTCAATAAATGTTCAAATAATTTGTAGAAATCAGGAACATTTCAGACACCAGTGCTGATCCTGGTGGGTGCCCAGGCTTCAAATCATTTTAATAATCCAGTGAATGGATAATCTAAAAGACAGTAAATTGACATGGTGGATAAACCATGAATATTGGCATAAAGTCTCATCAAATTATCTGGACTACCTTCGTGATGGGAAACATTATTCCATTCTTCAATTCTTCTCTGAATTTCCTCTGGGTAACTGCATAAATAAAGGTGTTGGTGCAGCAACTCAGGAGCTGGAGCATGAAGCCAATCTCCCTTACGAATGTTGGCAGAGGAACTGGATATCCCAAGTAATCAAATCGTTTCAATATGGAATCAGCAATGAATACCACCCACAGCACGATGAAATTGCCAGATATGATGAATAACATAATCATGGATTTCCTCCGACTCAACATCTCTGCGTCACTGGCACTGGCCCCAGGCGTATGACCCAGGACTCTCCTCCGAGCTCTGTTGGCTGATATAATGTTTCTGACTGTCAATGCGTTTAACAGTAGAATCAAAATAAATGGAACAAATGGTGTTATTATATAGTGCATTAATTCAATAATAGTCCAGACAATTGAAGAACTTACATTTGGAGGTACTCGACAAAACCATGGGCTATTAGAAAGCCAGTATTTGTTGTAATACATGAAATACCAGAAAATGTTCTTCAAGCAACTCATCACAGTCACTGTTCCTAAAATCGCACACGCTGTTTTCTTGGTGCAATGTTTATTTCTCAGCTTTTGGCAGCATATGGCCACAAAGCGATCAAAGGTGAACATGACGGTGAACCAGACAGAACAGTCTGTGGCAGCATAAAGTATAACAGCATGGATGTTGCACAAGTGAATATAAAGCAGGAAAAGAAACTCGTCCCGATATGTGATAGGAATTTGTCGTAGTATCAGATCGAAGATAATAACCAAGAGATCCGCTGCTGCCATGGCCACCAGGTAATAAGTGACACATTTGGAAAGGCCACACTTTCCCCGAACCAGGATCATTATTGCAATCATGTTAACTTGAAAGAAGACAGTGGAAATGATCAATTATAGCTCAGATATAACACAGGAATGCTTTTCTTTTCTGCTTGCTTTATTTCCAGGAAATGGTGAAATTAATTCTGAATGAGTATTTAAAGTATTTGCATCAATATGAAACCTTATCAGAAATGTGCTGTTTAACGTTCAATCCAGAAATGAATCTAAATGTGCTATTTGTCAGAGAATGGAAAGACTGCAGTCCAAGTCAATGATAACGAGACAAACAAAAAAAAAATACAACACCGTATTTGATAGTATAAACTTCACAACATTTGTAACTGTTCATTGTTTGAACAAATAATAACCTGTCACACAAGGAGAGAAACAGCAATGACTGTTGAATACAATGTTTCTGAAAATGAATGGGACAAGTAGAAATGGTAATAAAAGCAGTTACAACAACATTCCAATGAAGCATTCTTTGTCAAAAGGAATTTCTGTAACAATGAAAACAATCTTCTTCCTGAGAGAAAGGACATAGCGCTTGTTTGATAAACTGCTGCTTCACAATAAATAAGTAACTAAGATTTGTCTGCAACAATAATCTGCCGAGCTAAAGGGGCCAACTGCAGGGAAAGCTGTTTCGTAGACAGACACCCAACGCCAAATATAGCAAGGAACAATGGCGTGACATTATGTGAGAAGGCATGCTGCAGGCTTGAGGTCTCCAAATTGTCATTAATGATAGGAATGAAAGAATCTTTCAAATCAAAAATAATGCTGTATCCGAAACATTAATAATAGACAAAATTGTGTAAGAATACAACAGCAGAACGAAACAACAGCAGCATTTCAAAGAACAACACTGCTTAAAGTTTGAACCCGGGGCACTTCCAGAGACAGACCACTGTCAGTTGAAATCCTGGGCAGCATTCACCATTATTCAGATAATACCTAAACTCGGTTACTTGGCTTAGATTTTCTCCGTGGGGGTACAATAAAGTTCAAATTATTGTTTCAGTACTTGATGTTCTGTGAGAATTTGTAATAAGTATCGGAATGAAAGATAAATTGTTTACCAAAAACATATGGATCAGTGAAACAATGTTAAAACAAGCAAAAAGGTTTTTCAGGAAAGACAAAAGGAATAACTGCAGTTTGGAGCCACATTTACCAACAAGCACAGCAATGCTGGAGACAAATGAACTATTCAGAATCTCCGATGTCTGGTTCTGTTCTGTTGTGTCATGTATACATTTTATTAATTGCCGTTAGTTTTTTAACAATCCCAATCTTAACCCAGCTTGAGAGCACAAGAACGGAAAGAAAGGAAAGAAAGAAAGGAAGAAAGCAGGAATGAAGGAAAGAAAGAAAGCGCAGCTAGATAGATAAACAGAGTCACTGCAGTGTGGAATGGAGGAACACAACAGGTAAGGCAGCATCAGAGGAGCAGGAGAATCGATGTGAGGACTTAGATCCTTCAGCAGGAGAGAAAGAATTTTTTTGCCTCGCATGTCTTACACCGTCAATGAATTCTTGGAGAAGAACAGAATTCTTCTTGATGTCTACTTATTTCTGAAATGTGAGGGAGATCACTAAAAAAATCTGTCAGAAAATTTACAATGAAACAAATGATTATATTCCTCTTTTTGAAACATCGTTGACAGGGTGTAACTTACCTGGGACACCAAACGTGGCTAAGACTGGGTAGTAGATCTTCTGAACATCAGTAATCACCCACAGAATCTTCAGCTTGATCCAAAAGCTCAGAGACATGATTTCCCTTTGATAAATAATAGTTATTTTGATGACTCTTGTTAAGTATAAGGCTGTTGTCTCTTTAAGAGGTTAGGAAAGCTTCCCTCATTTATAGGATGGAGAATTCATTAGAACAGAAAAACATTTCCCGAGTTAATGAAACCTAATTACAACCACTAGGGCAAGTAATAAAATCAACAACTAGTGTAAGGGGAATTTTTACATAAGCACTGCATGTCCTGACCAGTTAATCCTATCCCTTCTCCTGAAAACCAAGAATTAGTCAAATTCTGCACATGAACAGAATAGGTCATGCCCAACAATTCAAACAACAGCATCCTCTGAAACAAATCAATAGTGGGAATTAAGAACAAAAATTACATGATTATTATAATGGGGGAGTTTAACTGTCAGGATTTAAAGAGACGATATTGGCATAATTCAATGGGAGCGTTGCTCACGTCCTCACAAACCACACCACCTCGTCAGGCCAAGGGGGCGGGATGAGGTTAGTAGGTAGGAAATGGAGGTGCGGCATGAGGTAGGAAGAGGGGATAGGTGACAGGAAGAACAGGTTCGGGAGGCGGAGACGAGTTGGACTGGTTTTGGTATACAGTGGGGGGAGGAGAAGTTTTGAAGCTTGTGAAATCCATATTGATACCACTGGGCTGCAGGGCTTCCAAGTGGAATATGAGTTGCTGTTCTTGCAACCTTTCGGGTGCCTTCAGTCTGGTACTGCAAGAGGCCCAGGATGGACATGTCGTTTAAAGAATGTGAAGGGGAGTTAAAATGGTTTGCGACTGGAAGGTGCAGTTGTTTGTTGCGAACCAAGTGAGGGTGTTCTGCAAAGCGGTCTCCAAGCCACCGCTTGGTTTCCCCAATGTAGAGGAAGCCACACCGTGTACAGCGGATGTAATATACCACATTTCTAGATGTGTAGGTGAACATTTGCCTGATGTGGAAAGTGATCTTGGGGCCTGGGATGGAGGTGAGGGAGGAGGTGAGGGGGCAAGTGTAGCACTTCCAGCGGTTGCAGGGGAAGTGCCAGGTGTGCTAGGCTTGGTGGTGGGGTGGAGTGTGGAGTGGACAAGGGAGCCCCGGAGAGAGTGTTCTCTGCGGAAGGCAGACTAGGGAGGGAATGGAAAAATATCTTTGGTGGTGGGGTCGGATTGTAGATGGCAGAAGTGTCGGAGGATAGCGCTTTGCTACATGCAGAAAAAGAAACACAAGAGAGCGGAAAAGCGGTGAGAGGCCTCAGGTGTTTTCACTGCAGTAAGGTCAGACTCACAAAGGCATACTGCTGATGGCTTAAGAGAGTCAATGCGAAAAGAAGATGTGGCAACAGAGGCTAAACCAGTGGGATTACTTGAGGCAGTGAAGGAAATCATGAGAGAACTGAAGGCGCTGCAGCAGAGTGCACAGTCTAGTTATGGTCTGTATCATAAGATAACGCCCAATCTTGTCAAAGACTTCCTCTTGTTGGGTAAGATTTACTCAGGTCGAACAGAGGGCATAGGTAAACAAGTTAAAATATTGAAATATACAGGACATAGCCCGTCTATGATAAAAAGAAATGAAAATATTTGCACTCCTTCTGAAATATTGCCTGAGAGACTGCTAATCTGTGAAATCAATAGAGAGAGGAGTACCGCTCCCTTGTGTAAGATCAGAGTAGAAAGTCCAATCAAGACTGGGGATGTGGTAGTGGGGAAGGATTGAAAAATTGGCTGTTCCTGGAATACAGTTTATTCGTGGAAACAATACAGCTGGATCACAGGTGGGAGTGATACCCACTGTCGTGTAAAAGCCGAGAGAAATCCAGGAAATGTAGGCGTTTAAAATAAAAGTAAACTGGAGGTTTTCCAGGCTGTGTGGGGACAAGATCCTGCAGTCGTAACTTAAAGCAAGAAAGGAAAACAAAAGACAAAAATGAGCGAATTGATGGCCAGTTAGTTGACGCTCAGGTTCATGCAATGGTAACAAAAACCCTAAGCATGTAGAAGACTAGGCAGAGGTGTTTGGTTCTGAAAGATTAATGGAGTTGCAACAAAAAGATGAGACAATAATAGATTTATATCATAAAGTCTAATTGGAAAAGGAATCAGACTATATTCCAGAATGCTATTGCCTTAAGGATAAAATCTTAAGGTGCAAATGGAGGCATTAGTAGGTTGGTGCAGATGGGAAATGAGTAGAGGTTCACCAGATTGTGTTGGAGGTGTTGTATAGATATGAAAGACAGCGGTTAGCAAATGAATTGCCAGCAGTAGGATATCAGGGTGTAAGGAAGACTCAGGCTAAGGTCGAGAAGCATTTCTGATGGAACTGGATTTCATCATGATGTGGTTGAATTTTACCGCACATGTTATGCGTGTCAGATGGCACAGGCAGGAATAAATCCGGAGCCTTTTGTGGCAAATCCCACATTTGGTTGTGCAGATTCCCTGCCTAAAACCACAAAAATAGAAGCCAGTATTTGCTAACCACAATAGATGTGTCTACCAGGTTTCTGGATGTAATTCCATTTTTGAATGCAAAGGCAAAAAAGGTGGGTGCAGATGTTGCTTGCTTTTTTTACCTGTTATTGCTTAGCCAGGGTGGTTCAGTCCGACCAAGGCACCAATCCTACTGACAAATTGTTGAGGGAAGTCATGGGTAGTTTAGCCATCAAACACTGTAAATCAAGTGCATACCATCCTGAATCCCAGGGAGCATTGGAAAGATAGTATCAGAACTTAAAGTCCATGCTGAGAGTCGATTGTCAAGATTAACCTAATTATTGGGATAGAAGTATCCCATTTATATTATTTGCTACTGGAAATGCTACAAATGCATTGACTCAGTTCACTTTGTCTGAACTGATATTCAGACAAAAAGGAAGAGGGACTTTAAAATTAATGAAGGAAAAGTTGATGGGTCCAAAACCAGAGATTTCACAGCTGAATTATGTATCTGAGGGGGAGAGAAAAATTAAACAGAGGCTCTGAATTATCTACACTGCAGGTGAAGGTAGAACAGCATCTGATGAAACAAGGAGCAGATAAGAAATCTGAAAGTTGCACATTTGTTTGTCAGGATAAAGTATCGGTGTCACTAACAGTGGTAGGGTATTTCTTCACAGCAAGTTCTAGTTGTCCCTACACAATTCAGAACATTTTAATTCTTTTGAATTATCTGGTAAAGATGCCAGAACGAAAAATATATATTACTGAGTGTGTCATGTGAACATGCTGAAACACTACTATGACAGGGAAAGGTAACAAGAGAAACAGGTATTACTTACTACCACTCAGAGTGAGGAATCAAATCGAGATGATTTGTATTTTGATGGGCCTCAGGATAAATCAAATAATGACGAATTCCATTAAGGAATGGGAAATGCTCGTGAGCGAAATGTCCCAGGAACAGACAATTGTTGAAAGACTTTTCTTACAGTGGTATGAGGACCGAGACAGTAATAAGATGGGGAAGACTATAGTGCGTGAGGTTGTATAGGGAATGTTGTGCCGACAAAGCAACACATGTACCGGCTTAATCCTCTTAAAGCCACATTAAATCAGCAGGAAGTGGAAGTAAGCTCCAAAAAGACATCATTAAGACAAGTCAAAATGTGTGGACTTCACAGATTATAACACTTCCCAATTCCTCAACAATTATGAGTACATATCGGAAGTTCAAGGCTGCAACCAAATCTGATATTTACCCAAATCCAAGGTTGAAAGTCTTGTGGAAAAATTTGGACAAGCCAATTACATCATAAAGTTTGACTGACATCATGGTTACTGGCCAAGTACCTTTTGTTGAAGAGTTTGGTATTGAGTTGGTAATGCATTTTTTGTTCACACTGCAAGCAATACATTAGAGAGGATTATACGTATCCATCTCAATGCTTTGATACCTTTGGAAAAATTTGAACACATGGAGACCAGGTTATGTCATTGGAATCTCATATTACAAGTATTTCATTTGTAGAGCATACGTGTTATGGGTCAAGAAAATATTATTTATGAATGATTGATGCGAATTCCAAAGAAAGATGTCAAAAAGATAGAAATGGTGGTGTTCAATGTTGTACATGTGTAGAATGTGTATAAAACATGTAACTCCAGATTAATAAGCAATAGGTCTAGTAGTCCAAAGGAGTTAAGGTTTTATGGGGAAAAAATGAAGCCGTCTTTTCATAACAATGGCTCGTTTTTTTTCAAAGAGTGAGTTGTTGCCAGTTTGGGTCGAGTACTTGTGTTCAGGGACACAGGAAGTTAGAATTTGGTGTTTGTTAAATGCAAGAGGGTAAGCATTGCCTTACCCTTTTAAAAGATGATTTGCTGTTTCTGTGTAAAGCAGCAGAGCTAACAGCCCTGAGCTCGCAGACTCCTCTACGTCTTAGAGAAAGAAACATCGAAATAACAACAGGGCCAACTGCACGAATAGTTAATATTCCTGACTCATGATTCAACAGAGAAGGTACTGAACATTCCAGAGGGGAGGTAGCTTGCTATAATTTCGAGAAACTAAATTCAACAGTTTTTTTTTTAACAGAAGTGGGGCTTGTATTTATTGGAACAGCACACCATTAGAATCTTGCATTATTTGGGAATTTTTGGGAGCCAGAATGGACTTATTCAGTTTGTTAATAATTTAAATGATGCACTCACCATTAGAGTTAAACAAATAAATTGTGCCCTGTTGGTTTTAAAGTGTGTTGCAGGGATTAATTAGAGTTAACCACAAGAAGTTGCTGAAAGGCAGGTTACACCACATTTCACACACCTTTTACAGGTTACAGGGAGCAGTGTTCGTCTTTCGGTGCTTTGGTTTTTGTTCTCAGGGCTGGGATACAGCCTAAGCTTTATAACAACTGCATGAGAAGAAACAGCATCAAGCATAAATCTAATTGTCGCAGGAAAATCTAGTTATGGATATTGCAGGTTCCCCTGTCATTGACACCATCGATGCCACATTCTGTGTTTACTTTCTTGTGCAAAGAAAAGGACACCACATTGGAGCACAAGATCTTTTGCAGATGGGTCAGGGAAAGGGAATGAGAAACATTTTAAAAGTACACTTACAGACACACACGCACACAAATCAACACACACACACAGACACATACATACATTCACACACTCACACATGCACAAACACAATCAGACATGCATACATACACGCAAGTGCCATCACACATGCTCTCACACAGATATGTTCACACACTCTCTACCACATGTACACACATATGTTCCCACACTCTACACGACACACACATACTGTCATGCTCACACACACGTGGTCAGAAATCACAAAAGATCAGGTTATCATCCAACAGGTTTATTTGAAAGCACAAATTGTTGGAACCTCACACCGTCTTCGTTTGTTAGTGAGAGAGGAGTATCAGACAGATAATTTATAAGTAAAAGATCAAAGGTTCACACCACCGATGTCGGTGTATTGAACAAAGTTAATATGCTGTTCAATCTTTAATCAGATAAAAGGATTTAATTGATCAATGTGTTTGTGTAAATTCCAGAATTCCTTTCAATTCACAGTCCTGAGAGAACTAAAGAATTTATCAGCAGAACGAAGAGGGGGTATTTTACGTCAGACAATGCATGTTGAGTGTGAAGCCTTGTTTAGAATCTGTTTATGTTTTGGTTTGGAGGCAAACTGGATTTATTTCTAAAGTAGGAATTTATAAAATGCCACATTCATTGACTGTCTACAAATTGTGTGCTTTTTGAACAAAATACAATGCATTTGTACGTGCAAATTCAGCTCCCTGGCCTATCAGCCCTGCTGAAATATTCAACCTATTCATGATTGATCCTTTAGCACAGTACCATGTTTCCACTGCCTTCCCAAATTCCTTGACATGTTTAGTAACGAGGAATCTATCAGTTCATCCCTTGCGTATGTTCAGTGAATTGGTTCCACAGCTTTGTACAGTGAGAATTCCACACGGTCAGCAGTCTCTGAATGAAGATATTTATTCTCACCTGACTTCGATATTACCTGCCATCCAAGTTGCTGAAATGGAAAGCTTTCCTGCTGGTTTTCTGCCAACATCGGATCAGTTCCTTGAGACTGAAACATTCAGAAGGTGAGGGAGATTAGAATAGGACATTCAGGAATACAAGAGCTAGGATCAGAAGTCGGTCTTTGGGGTAACTGAGTCTGCTCCATCATTCAATAATTTCCCTACAGTGTGGGAATAGGCCCTTCAGCCCAACAAGTTCACACCGCCCCTTGAAGCATCCCACCCAGACCGATCCCCCTATAACCCACACACCCCTGAACACTACGGGCAATTTAGCATGGCTGATCCACCTAACCTGCACATCTTTAGACTGTGGGAGGAAACCATAGCACCCGGAGGAAACTCACGCAGACACGACGAGAGTGTGCAAACTCTACACAGACAGTCACCTGAGGGTGGAATCAAACCTGGGTCCCTGGCACTGTGAGGCTGCAGTGCTAACCACGGAGTCACTGTGCCACCCAGTTGATGACTGATCAGATCATCTTCAAATGTACTTTCCAGCCTTTTATCGACAAGTCCTGATTCACTCTCTGTTTAAAAACTTGCCTATTTCAGCCTTGAAAATTCTTAAAACCCGACCTTGACAGCCCTCAGCTGTTACGAATTCCGCAGACTCGCTCTCCTCTGAGACATGGCGTTCCTCCTCATTGCTTTCTTTAATGTGTAATCACTTGTTCTGAAGTAACGCTCTCTGTTCCTAGACTCTCTCACAAGCAGAAATAATCTTGCCATATCCAACCTCATAAATACACAGACAGTCTTCTATGTTTCCACAACATTGCCTCTTATTTGTCCAAAATCCAAAGACTACAGACCCAATCTCATCGACCTCTCCTCACAAGGCAGTCACCCCATGCCTAGTACCAGCTGAATAATCCTTCTATGGACTACCTACAATGCCAGAATATCTTTCCTGAGAGAAATGTCTCAAAACTGTTCACAGTATTGCAAATGCATCCTAACCAGGGCCTTGTACATTTTTAACAAAGCCTCCTTCTTTTGTATTCCATTCCTTTTGAAAACAAGACCAACAGCCAACTTTCCTTCGCTATGATGTGTTGAACTTGACTGCTCACGTATTTCTAAGTGTCAGTTCAAACCCACAGCAATGTGGTTGACTTTTAAATGGCCCTCTGGGCAATTACTTATGGCTATTAAATGTGTGCCTCGCTGCCAGTGTCCTCAAACTGTAAATGAATAAAAAAAAGTGAAGTACAAGGGCACTAGTGAGAGAGAGGCGCACAGGCAACGTCTTTGTAAGTAATCATCTCCTAGTTATAGAGTGCAATTCTGCAGGCAAATCTCAATGTGTGGTCTTACAAAAGTCTTGCATAACTGGAGTAGTCCGTACTTACATTTTGCACTCAGTGCCATTTGGCTTGTGTCTAACATCACGTGGACTATTTATAATGGGCTGGGCATAAGAATTGACGTGGGAAGGAATAGAGAGCAGAAGTGTTTAGAGAAGAGTAAAGTGCATAGAGGAGTGTCAGTTATTGTTTCTGCAGAATTGAGGACACGTAAAGTCTAAGGGTGACCAGTGAGCCAGATGCGCAGGAGCATTGTGAGTCTTCTCCTAAGGAACAGTGCTGCCCAGTGAGCAGGCTCCTCAACTAAATCATAATGGACATGTTGGGGAAGTGACACAGGATTACTTGCTGACAAACCTTTACACTTTATGCACGTCGACCTCCCCCAGCCCTGCAGTCTTCTCTGGTGTCATGCAATGTCCAGGCTCCAAAGTAATTCAGCTTTATTTTTGTTTTTCCAGTGGGGCACTTCATAACTGGCAGACACCACAGTGTTGCACTGTGACTGGGAACACAGGATGTGGGCCATTCATTCATTTGGGAGTGTGCCCCCATGAGGTTGTAAATCTTTCATCATTCCCAGTCTTCGAGCTGCCTCGACACTTTATATCAGGTCCTTTCTGATTTGGAAAGTCTCAAAATACCCCATTCAGAGGCGACCAGTGGCCATGGAAATTTTAAAAACACTGAGGCACTAAGAAGTGTCAAGAAACTTATTTTTGTCAGACAATCACAAACAGGCAATATAATAAAAACATGCAATTCTAAAGGTGTTACAGGAGAAGCTGTCTCTGAGGGATTTGCAATCGTGTCATTAATGATGAAAGAGGGAGTGCAGCAAATCTAAACTCGATTAACATCAGGGATGGCGGGACGACAGTATCAGGAGTGATTGGTACAACTTGGGCTGCAATAAACAGAGCTCAGAAAGATGAGAGGCCAAGAATCCTTCACAATGTTATTGGGAAATCTAGGCTTTATTACTCGGGCATGTAAGAAACAAGGAGGTTATGTTTAATGTGTATCAGACGCTGTCTCACTGGCACAAAGTGTAGCGTCTCTTTTTTGATGCCACATTTTAGCAAAGATGTGAAGATATTGAAGAGGGTAAGGCACAGGTTCATGATTATTGCAAAAGCATAAGGAGCCTCAATCAGGTGGACAGAATTGAGAGATGGAAATCACTTTTCAAGTAGAATGAAGAAGGTTCATTGAAGGTTTACTTTACGTTCTGAAATCAGTAGGAGTCCAGGCACAGATAAGATTGATGAAACACGGCTCCCATTGATGATATCATCACCAACACATCAACCCAGAATGGAAATCATTGGTGAAAGAGGCAATGGAGACACCAGGAGGGAAAGAAGAACGATGCTGCAGCTACTTGTTTTGATTGTGATGCACTACCTCGGATAAGGGTGGAGGAAAATTCAATTGAGGCATTTGGAGAGAATCAAATCTTCAGCTGACATGAGGAGAGGTTCGAAGTGAATTGTTCTTTTTCAGAGCCAGCAGAGACACAATGTCTGAATGGCCTCCTTCTGTGCTGTAGCAATTCAGTGATCCTTGTTACGGGCCTTGCTAAACCCAATCAATACATATGAAGGAGAGAGCCTAGACCCCAACTTTGAATTTTCTTAAGGGCAAGGGTAAGGTGGTCCTTCCCAGATTTGGATCAATTGATCAAACTACTAGGCTTAAAGGAAAACACATTTCATTCTTATACCACAGTCAAAATAAAAACAAAAAAAAAAGAATTTGCGTCAATTTAAGTCTCTTGAAATGGCTAAAAAGGTCATATATTCATTAATGCTCACTCATTAAATGTTCCAACGTGGCAGCATTTCATAAGCTCTCGCTTGGCACAGACAAATTCAGCCAAGCAGATTCCCTCTCTTGCTACCTTCTGCAGTCCAGGAGAAGGAACATAAAAAGAATAAATCTAACAGCAGAGAGAGAACTCGAGGCATTTGTAGCATCAGAGAGAACCGGATATAGCAGCTTTAAATTGGGGAAGGACTAACTCAACAGCTGAGAGCAAAAAAAAAACTAAAACTTGCGTCTACAAGAGCCTAACCCAACCCACACATGCTTCTTCTGACTCCATTTGATCCTATGGCTGTCACAACAAACACTTTACCGTTCTCATCCCACACCCGAGAACCAGGCACTTAGCCATGTATGACATACATTACAAGGGCATATCTAAATACCTCCAAAATATTATATGAGTTTCTGTGTCCAGGAAGCTTACAGGCAATGTGTTTCAGATAGCAAACACCCACTGGATGAAAAGTTTTTCCATCTCTGTTTAACCTCCTGGTAAATCAACGTCACCAGTTATTGATCCCTCCATCAAGAGGAAATGCTTTGTTTTCTATCGGTTACATCTATGCTCCTCATTGTTTGATACATCACAATGCGGTCCCGTGTTAATATGTTCTGCTCTAAGGAAAATAACCGCAGTATGTCCAATCCCTCCTCATTACTGAAACTCTCAAGTTCAGGTAACAGCCCAGCAATGTGCTGTCCTACCTGCTCACCTACTACCACATCCCTCACATAATGCGGATTCCAGAACTGCACATCATATATGAGCTAAGAACGAAGCAGTGTTTAATGCAGTTCCAGTATCGCTCTCCCTGATCCTAAACTCTAAGCCTGGACTCATAAATGTAAGCATATCATACGCCTTCTCAAACACGTTAAACACCTGGCCTGATAACCTGAAGGAATTAATGATCATACACACCAAGGACGGTCTGCTCTTCTGTTCTACCCAGAGTCTGATTCTGCACTTGTACTGTGAAAGAAAGTGTGTGTGCCATTGTCTTATTTCCCTCAATAAAGTGGGCATTGAGATGAAAAAGGTTGGGAATCATTCGCCTTGAATATATGTTGTTCCCATGCAACAGTTCATCATGCATTGCAATGCCTTGTTTGTCCTGTGCAAGGACATCTCATCACAGTTATGAAGATTGAATTCCATTTGTCATGGTCTGCCTTTGCAAATAACTGTCTACACACTGCTGCAATCTAAAACTAGCCTCCTCACCACTTGCCACCACACCAATTATTGTTTCACCTGCAAACATAATGATCACCCCTCTTAAATTAACTTTCAAGCCATTTATAAAAATCAGGATCAGTTAGGGCACCAACACTACCCATGGTGGGCACACAGACTTCAAATCATTTTAATAAATCATTAAACAGATAATATAAAAGAATTTAAACTGAGGTGGCGTATTAACGGTGAATATTGGCATGAGGTGTCAACAAATTATTTTGACCAACTTAATGAAGGGATACATTACTCCATTCTTCAACTCTTCTCTGAATTTCCTCTGGGTAACTGCATAAATAAAGGTGTTCGTGGCGCAACTCAGGAGCTGGAGCATGAAGCCAATCTCATTCACAAATGTTGGCAGCGGAACTGGATATCCCAAGTAATCAAATCGCTTTAATACGGAATAAGCAATGAACACCATCCATAGTGTAATGAAATTGCCAGATATAACAAAAAGCAAAATCATGGATTTCCTCCGACTCCCCATCTCTGGGTCACTGGGACTGTCCCCAGTTGACTGACCTAGGAGTCTCCTGCGGGCTCTGTTGGCTAATATAATATTTTTGACAGTCAATGCATTTAACACTAGAATCAAAACAAATGGAATGAATGGCGTAATTATGTAATGCATCAATTCAACGATAGTCCAGGCAATTGAAGTAATTACAGCATACATCACGCTACAAAACCATGGGGTATTAGAAAGCCAGTAACTACTTGAATACAAGAAACACCAGAAAATGTTCTTCAAACAACTCAGCACAGTCACTGTTCCTAAAACCACACACGCTGTTTTCTTGGTGCAATGTTTACTTCTCAGCTTTTGGCAGCAAATGGCTACAAACCGATCAAAGGTGAACATGACGGTGAACCAGACAGAACAGTCTGTGGCAGCATAAAGCATAACAGCATGGATGTTGCACAAGGAGACAAAATTCAGAAAAAAGAAGTCCTCCCGATATGCAATAGGAATTTGTCGTAGTATCAGATCAAAGATAATGACCAACAGATCTGCTCCTGCCATGGCCACCAGGAAATGAGTCACACATTTGGAAAGGCCGCACTTTCCTCGAACCAGGACCACTATTGCAATCACATTAACTTGAAAGGAGACAAAAATGATCATTTATTGTTCAGATATAATGCAGAAGTTTTTTTTTGTTTGTTGTAGCTTTATTTCCAGTGAAATATTGAAGCACATTCTTATTGGATATCCAATGACGTTGCATTAAACTGAAATGTTATCACAGAGCTGCTGTTTAATATTCCATGATGAAAAGGCAGGATTCAGACTTGAGCTCTCCAAACAGCAATTAATGTGGGAGAGGATACAATCTTTTGAATAATCATTAATGTCCCATCAGAAACTTCAAAGAAAGAAAATTGTACAAGAATCCAACTGCAGAACAAGTCAAAAGCAGAATATCTTGGTTCAACGCTGCACAAGGACACTTCCGGAGACAGAACAGTGTTGTTTGAAATCCTGGGCAGATTTAAACATTCATCAGCTACCAGCAAATTTAGGTTGCATGGTTAATAGCTGCTTATGTGAGGGATTCTAATAAAGTTTAAATTATCAAGTACCTGATTCTCAAAGAGATTTTATTAACTAGCTGAAAGAGAGATAAATTGTGATATGTTCACCCAAAAGACATGAATTCGTGAAACATGCTTAAAACAAAACCAATGTTTCTTTTTCCAGAGATACAAAAGGAGCAACTTTTCAAATTGGAGCCCTATTTTCTATCAAGAAAGAAATGTTGGAACAGAAATGAGCCAGTCAGAGTCTTTGATGTTCTGCTACATTCAGGTGGGTCATGGACAAATTTCATTAATTGCTCACGCACTTTTTTTTTAAATCCCATTCTCCTCCCTGCATTAGAAGAAGCCATTGTAACGGCAATTTAGAAAGAAGCAGAGAGACAAAGAGGATAAATGAAAGATAGTGAGAAAGGAGGAAGAAAGAAGAAAAGAAAGGAGGAAAGAAGGAAAGAAAGGAGGAAAGAAAGACGGAAGGAAGGAAAGAAAGAAAGAAAGAATGAAAGAAAGAAAGAAAGAAAGAAAGAAAGAAAGAAAGAAAGAAAGAAAGAAAGAAAGAACAAAGAAGAAAAAGAAAGAAAGAAAGAAAGACAGACAGACAGTCAGAAAGAAAGAAAGAAGGGGGAAAATGAAAGAAAGAAACAAAGAACTGACAGGTAGATAGATGGAGAGACTCTTTTGTGCCTCGCAAGTGATATGACAGTTCTGAATTCTAACAGAAGAACGGAATCCTCTTGATGTCTAGCCTTTGCTCAAACGTAGGGAGGATCTCTAAATAAAAAGTGGCACAACGGTTACGATGAAACATGACTGTATTCCACTTTTTGAAACATCATCCACACGTGTAACTTACCCAGGACACTAAACGTGGCTAAAACTGGATAATAAATCTTCTGTAAAGCAGTAATCGCCCACAGAATCTTCAACTTGATCAAAAAACCAAGAGACATGATTTTCCTTTTACAAATGGTGGATATTTTGATGATCCTTGTCAAAATTTAGCCAGTTGTCTCTTTGAGAGATTGAGATCATTTCCTTTATTTATAGGAGGGAGAATTTATCAGATCAGAAAATCAGTTCCCAAGTTAATGGAGCCTAATTACACACACACGAATGAAAGTAATGAAATACACCAATTATTGTAAGAGAAATTTGTAAATAAAAAAAGTGATGCCCAGAATAGTTATTCCTAAAACTTCTCCCAAACCCAAACATTAGCCCAATCTGCACATGAATGGAGCAGCCCATATGCAACAAATCTGACAAAGGTATTTTCCAAAAAAATCAATATTTGAAAATAAGAACAAAATTTGCACAGAAAAATAGCTTAATGGGTGAGTTTAACTGTCAGTATTTAGATTGGTATTTTAGTATTGACATGTTACAGAAGAGTTTGCGATGAGGCTATAATCACTGATTTATACACTAGCCACTTCCCGGACTTCTTGACTGGAAATTTCATTCAAATAGCTATAAAAATAAATCCTTCGACTTTTTTCGCTGGTGGTGGGGTGCAAGTGAGTCTGCGTGTGGCAGCATTTATTTCTCATTCACAAAAATGTGCTGTTGACCTGCCTACTTGGTACAGTCCATGAGCTGCAGTTAGACACACGCTAGCAAGACCAAGTAGGAAGCTTAGAATACAGCAATAAGCAACTCAACTCCTAACTCCCTAAACCCTGTCAAGCATCTGCAACCTGAAATTCAGAAGAGTGATGTTACACTCACGATTTGCCTGATCAAGTGAAGCTCCAACACCACTTGGGGAAGCTTGGCGTGAATTAGGAAACAGCAGCTCGCCTGATTGGCATCACATCCACAAGCACCCTGTCCCTCCACCATCACCAGCTGCCTGCATCATCTACAAGATGTACAGTTGAAAGTTGAACAAGGTGATGACCAATAAAACAGAGATAAGGTTTTTTTTGTCTTTCTCATCAGCTTGCGAGCCTCAGATATCCTTTTCTCGAAAGGGAATTGATTCAAAATCAAAAATCAATAATAGAGAGGAAAGATAAAGCAACCTAAACATAAGCAAATTTACAAGCATCTGAAATTGTGTGAAACAGAACAGTAGCAGAAAATGGAACACACACCCCTTATGGCAAGATAAAGGAGAGGCCACAGTTGCTTTAAAGCTTTCTTCTGACTGCCTTCATGTAGGAAAGTATAAATATTGATGGGCATAATGGGGATTCAAGCACTAATATGAGTTTTTTTTTTAATTAGTTAAATAGTTCTTGAAAAGAAAAACACCCTGGATAAATTAAACAATGCAACAGTTAGTAATTTATTTGGATCTTATGGTAAACATCCTGGCATTCAAAGCAAAAGGAAGCAGAGAGAGTGTGTGCATTGTGTTTTTGACTTTCCTGAGTAAGTTTCACAGTGGTTATTGATTGTATCACAGCACACTGGCGAGCACTGTCAAGGTCTGAACTGTGTTGCAAAATGTTTGGGAGGCAGTGCGAGGTCGTGAAATAACAAGGTGTAGAGTTGGATGAACACAGCCAGCCAGGCAGCATCAGAGGAGCAGGAAGGCTGACATTTCGGGCATAGACCCTTCTTCAGAAAGTTTTTTCATGTTTCCAATCTTGTTCAGAGCTTCAATGTCTACTATTGAAGGCTACACCTACTGTCGACAAATGTGCGGAGGCAAACCACCAGATTCACACATGTGCATGCTTTGGATACTGCGCCTTATGGCTTAAAAGATGAATGTGAATGTGTTGTGCTCTTATTTGCCCGGTTGAAGTGGGCCATGGGTCTGGAAAGAATGTGAATCATTGATCCAGATTCTCAGTCATTCCTGAGATTTTCTGCCTTCACTACAAATTCGCAATTTCTGCCTAAAGTGAGTGATTGGTAAAAGAAGGCATGGTCAAACTGTGATGGAAACAATTGTCGGCAGAAGTCAGAAACATTGATGTGCATGGGTTAACCAAACATGAACAGAAGTCTGATCCCATCAGACTGCAATTGTACTATTTATAAGATTAAACTCAAGTCTGAAAAATCCATTTCATCGTTGTCAATGAGAAGCTAAGGATCATGCGACATAGAAAATGGGTGCAACAGCACGTTGTTCAGATCATGAGCCATTCACAAACATTTGATCCAGTATTAGTCGATCCTTTATCTTGACGCCACATTCCCCCGTCTCCCTATACCCTTTAAGACCGTCAGTGTGTTGAAACCTGTCCATTCCTGTCTTAAACATATTCAGTGAATTAGTTCCATAGCTTTAGACTGTGAAGAACTCCACACGCTCAGCCATCTCTGAGTGAAAACAATTGCTTTCAACTCATTTTTACATGATCTGCCATCCAAATTGATTGCAAATCTGTGGCTTTTCTGGCAACAGCAACTGGGTTGGATTGTCATGTTTATTCATCTTCCTCTAACTGAAATATTCCAGAAGGATGGGAATGTTGGAACAGGATATTCGGGACTGTAAGAAGTTGGCCTTTTGGATCGTTGACTCTGCTCCACCATTCACTGAAATCATCGCTGATATGATCATCCTCAACACCACTCTCCCCATTATCCTTAATCCTCTTACTGCTTATTTAAAATCATTTACAGGATGAGGCCATCACTTTTAGGAAGCATTTATTGCCCATCCCTCATGGCGCAGAGGGCACTTCAGAGTCAACCATTTTGCTCTAAGCCTTAAGTTAGTAGTAGTACAGGTCAGGTAAGGATGGCAGTTTCCATCCCGAAGTGACATTAGTGAACCAGATGGACAATTGCCAATGGATTCATGATCATCATTAAATTCTTAATTCCAGATATTTTACGGAATTCAAATTCCACCATTTAACACACTGGGATTCGAACCTGAGTCCCCAAACATTAGAGATAACAAGGTGTACAGCTGGATGAACACAGCAGGCCAAGCAGCATCAGAGGAGCAGGAAGGCTGACGTTTTGGGCCTAGACCCTTGTTCAGAAATTTCTAGACCCAAAGCGTCAGCCTTCCTGCTCCTCTGATACTGCTTGACCTGCTGTGTTCATCCAGCTCTACAACTTGTTATCTCAGATTCTCCAGCGTCTGCAACTCCTGTTATCTCTCCCCACCATATTATTTGGGTCTCTGCATTAACAGCCCAGCAATAATACCCTGAGGCCATCGCTACCCCATTTACATATCAGCCTGCCTCAACCTTGAATATACCTGGAAACCAGCCATGACAGGCCGCTGTGAAAAACAAATCCACAAATACTCTGCCCACTGACAGACGAATTCCTCCACATCTCTATCTTAAATATCACACTCCTCATTATGAGGTGATGTTATCTGGTCATAGACTTTCCCACACAGAGAAACAATTTCTCCCCATCTACCCTGTCAACACCTGTAAGATTCCATGTGTCACCTCTGATGTGCCAAAAACACAACGACTCTGGGCTCACCTCCTCAACATCTCCTCATAACACCGTCACCTCTATTCCTAGTATCAGCGAAACAAGCCTTCTGTGGACTTCCTCCTGTGCCAGGATATTTTTCCTTGGGTAAACCTTTCACTGTCCATTTTTATTCATTAATGGGATGAGGGTCTTGCTGGCTAGGCAGCATTTATTGCCCATCCTGAATTGCTAGAGGCCAGTTAACAACGAACTGCATTATTATGGGTCTGAAGTCACATGTACACCTCAATTTGGAATAAGCAATCATCACCATCCATAGTACGATGAAATTGTCAGATAATAAATAGCATAATCAATTACTTCCTCCAACTCCTCATCTCTGGGTCGCTGGTACTCGCCCCAGGCGTAAAACCCAGGAGTCTCCTCCAAGCACTGTTAACTAATACAATATTTCTCACTGTCAATGCATTTCATTGTAGAATCAAAATAAATGGAACAAATAGTGTATTGAACAATGCATCAATTCAAGGATGACCCAGGCAATTGAAGAAGTTACATTTGGATGCACTTGACAAAATCATGGACCATTAGAAAGCCAGTATTTATTGCAATACATGAAATACCAGAAGATGTTGTTCAAACAACTCATCACAGTCACTGTTCCTAAAATCGCACACGCTGGTTTCTTGGTGCAATGTTTATTTCTCAGCTTTTGGAAGCATATGGCCACAGACCAATCAAAAGTGAACATGACAGTGAACCAGATAGAACAGTCTGTGGCAGCATAAATCATAACAGCATGGATATTGTACAAGGAGACAAAATTCAGGAAAAAAAATCTCCTCCCAATATGTAATAGGAATTTGTCGCAGTATACAGGTCAAAGATAATGACCAACAGATCTGCTCCTGCCATGGCCACCAGGTAATGAGTGACACTTTTAGAAATACCACACTTCCCTCGAACCAGAATCACTATTCCCATCACATTAACTTGAAAGAAGAGGACAAGTATCATTGTTTATTGCTCAGATAGAAAGAAGAAATCATTTATGTTTGTTTTTACCTGTTCCCAGAGAAGTATTGAAAATCATTCTTGATGGGTATCCAATGTTTTTGCATTAAACTGAAATGCGATCACAAATTTGCTGTCAAAAATTGCATGCAGAATGAATGCAAAATATGTTACTTGTCAGAAAATGGAAAAACTGCGGTCAAAGTCAATGATAACTGCAAAGCTCAAAAAAAGAAAACGCAAAGCTATGTTTGACAGTGTAAACTTCACAATTTTTATAACTGTTCATGGATTGAAAGCATTAACAGAGTATAACTTGTTACACATGGGGGCAAGCTGTGAACATTGTTGTATAGATTGTTTCTTGACTAGAAACGAGCAATGAGAAAAGGTTGCAAAAGCAGCTGCAACAACATGTGTATTAATCATCCCTGGGAAGCAGTTACAGTAACAATGCAAACAATCATCGTCTTCAGTGAGATGACATGACAATTGCTTGGCGACCTGATGCCTTGTGACAAATGCGCTATTAAGACCTGCCTGCAAGAGTAATGCTTTGAAGTAAAGGGGTTAACTGCGGAGTAGGCTGTGTTAAAATAGTGATCTAATGTGAATGTAACAAGGAACAAAGGTTATTACTTTTGATGAGAAGGGAAGCTACAGACTTGTGGTCTCCAAAAGTGTAGGTAAGAATATATCAAATCATCAATAATGTCACATCACAAACTTCAAAGGGAGAGAGCTGTACAAGGATCCAACAACAGAATAACTCAATAGCAGAATTTCTAGGCACAGACTGTACAAGGATCGAAGTCTGGACACTTCCAGAGACAGATTACTGTTGCTTGAAATCCTGGGCAGATTTTTTTCATCAGCTACGAGATAAGTTGCATTGTATGGTTTATACCTGCTTATTTGAGGGATCCTGATAAAGTTTAAAATATGGTTTCAGTAATTGATTGTTTGGGAAATATTTTAATAGTTAGCTGAACAAAAGATAAATTGCAATTTAATTACCCACAAGACATGGATCAGTGAAACATGCTTAAAACAAAAGAAATGTTTTTCAGGAGAATCAAAATGAGTAATGTTGCAAACTGGAGGCACATTTCCTGTCAAGAAAAAGATGTTGGAACAGAACTGACCCAGTCAGAGTCTTTGATGTTTTGTTCTATTCAAGTGGGTCATCGACAGATTTTATTAGTTGCTCAAACATTTTCCTTTAATTCCATTCTTATCTCTGTTCTCGAGGAATCTATTTGAACGGCAGTTTAGAAAGAAAGCAGAGAGAAAAAGAGAATGAATAAAAGGTAACGTGAAAGGAGGAAAGGATGAAAGAAAGAAAGAAGAAAGATAGAATGAAAACGAGTCAAGAAAGATCGGAAGAAAGAAATATGAAAACAGACATAGAAACAAGAAAAAGAAAGGAAGAAGAGCCAGATTGAGATATATAAAGACTGTCTTAGTGCCTCGCAAGTGATATGACGTTAATGAATTCTTTTGAAGATTGTAATTCTACTTAATACCCAGTCACTGCCGAAATTTAAGGAAGATCACTAAAAAAAAAGTGGTACAAAAGTTGCGATGAAACGTATGATTATATTTCACTTTTGGAAACATCATCCATAGCCTGTACCTTACCCGGGACACTAAATGCGGCTAGGACAGGGAAGTAAATCTTCTGTAAATCAGTAATCGCCCACAGAATCTTCAACTTGATCAAAAAGCCAAGAGACATGATTTTCCTTTTGTAAGTGACGGATATTTTGATGACTCTTGTCAATGTTTGGTTGCTTGTCTCCTTGAGAGATTGAGAACCTTCCCTATATTTATAGGAGGGAGAATTCATCTGATCAGAAAATCAATTCCC
>NW_026728339.1:0-2500 GCF_030684315.1 Stegostoma tigrinum
TTTGACACTTAGAATTTTTTTTGACACTTAGAATTTTTTTTGACACTTAGAATTTTTTTTGACACTTAGAATTTTTTTTGACACTTAGAATTCTTTTTGACACTTAGAATTTTTTTTGACACTTAGAATTTTTTTGACACTTAGAATTTTTTTGACACTTAGAATTCTTTTTGACACTTAGAATTTTTTTTGACACTTAGAATTTTTTTTGACACTTAGAATTCTTTTTGACACTTAGAATTTTTTTTGACACTTAGAATTTTTTTGACACTTAGAATTTTTTTGACACTTAGAATTCTTTTTGACACTTAGAATTTTTTTTGACACTTAGAATTTTTTTTGACACTTAGAATTTTTTTTGACACTTAGAATTTTTTTCTAAGTTTTTCCTTCTGGTTACTGACTTCCCTCGTCGGGCACGGGGATTTTCGACTTCCTCCTCCCGACCGAGGGGCCTCATTTTCGGGCATTTTCCTCAGATTTCCAAGCATTTTTAGACACTTTTCCCGACTTTTCCTGCTTACTGATTTCACACTTTTGGCCATTTTTATGCATTTTCCTGGTTACTGATTTCACGCTTTTGGACATTTTCGGAGGTTCCGACGGCTTTTTCGCCTTACTGCTTCGGGCACTTTGCTGACCTTTTCCCGCTTACCCCTTTCAAGGTTTTGGACGTCTCCGGTCGGGTCCGCGCCCCTCGCCCGGGCCGGAACGCCTCCCCGCCGGCCGAGTTCCTCGGGGTCGCCCCCTCGCCCGGGAAAAACCGCTCCCCGCCGTCCCACAGCACTCCGACTCGGCCAGGCAGCCTCACGGGCACAGCGACTCCTGCCCACCTCGGGAACCGACGCCCCGCTCGGGCTCAGGCTCCGAAAAACCACCACAGCGGGGCAGCTACCCTCAATGCAGCCGAAATTCAAACTCCTCCCCTCCGAAAGGCGCGCCTCACCCGGCCACGGCCTCGGAACTGCTCCCCTTCCTCGGGATCGGCCCCTCGCCCGGGAAAACCCGCTCCCCGCCGTCCCACAGCACTCCGACTCGGCCAGGCAGCCTCACGGGCACAGCGACTCCTGCCCACCTCGGGAACCGACGCCCCGCTCGGGCTCAGGCTCCGAAAACCCACAACAGCGGGCAGCTACCCTCAATGCAGCCGAAATTCAAATTCCTCCCCTCCGAAAGGCGCGCCTCACCCGGCCACGGCCTCCAAATCGCTCCCCTTCCTCGGGATCGCCCCCTCGCCCGGGAAAACCCGCTCCCCGCCGTCCCACAGCACTCCGACTCGGCCAGGCAGCCTCACGGGCACAGCGACTCCTGCCCACCTCGGGAACCGACGCCCCGCTCGGGCTCAGGCTCCGAAAAACCACCACAGCGGGGCAGCTACCCTCAATGCAGCCGAAATTCAAATTCCTCCCCTTCGAGAGGCGCGCCTCACCCGGCCACGGCCTCCAAATCGCTCCCCTTAGGCGAAAATTAAGCCCCCGTGGCGGATAATACCCCTCCTTGATCGTGCACAAGGGCAGCTCCAAGTTGAACGGAGAAGTCAGTAACCAACCAAAAATAAGCTTGGTTACTGATTTCTCCCGTTGGTTACTGACTTCTCCCTTTGGTTACTGATTTCTCCCGTTGGTTACTCATTTCTCTTGTTGGTTACTGATTTCTCCCGTTGGTTACTGACTTCTCCCTTTGGTTACTGATTTCTCCCGTTGGTTACTGACTTCTCCCGTTGGTTACTCATTTCTCCCGTTGGTTACTCATTTCTCCCGTTGGTTACTCATTTCTCCTGTTGGTTACTGATTTCTTGGTTACTCATTTCTCTTCTTGGTTACTCATTTCTCCTGTTGGTTACTGATTTCTTGGTTACTCATTTCTCTTCTTGGTTACTCATTTCCCTTTCTGACACTTAGAATTTTTTTTGACACTTAGAATTCTTTTTGACACTTAGAATTTTTTTTGACACTTAGAATTTTTTTTGACACTTAGAATTTTTTTTGACACTTAGAATTTTTTTGACACTTAGAATTTTTTTTGACACTTAGAATTTTTTTTGACACTTAGAATTTTTTTTGACACTTAGAATTTTTTTGACACTTAGAATTTTTTTTGACACTTAGAATTTTTTTTGACACTTAGAATTTTTTTTGACACTTAGAATTTTTTTTGACACTTAGAATTTTTTTTGACACTTAGAATTCTTTTTGACACTTAGAATTTTTTTTGACACTTAGAATTTTTTTGACACTTAGAATTTTTTTGACACTTAGAATTCTTTTTGACACTTAGAATTTTTTTTGACACTTAGAATTTTTTTTGACACTTAGAATTCTTTTTGACACTTAGAATTTTTTTTGACACTTAGAATTTTTTTGACACTTAGAATTTTTTTGACACTTAGAATTCTTTTTGACACTTAGAATTTTTTTTGACACTTAGAATTTTTTTTGACACTTAGAATTTTTTTTGACACTTAGAATTTTTTTCTAAGTTTTTCCTTCTGGTTACTGAC
>NW_026728339.1:15000-30000 GCF_030684315.1 Stegostoma tigrinum
CCCCTCTCTGCACACACCGGCCGACTGTTCCGGGCTAGCACAGGCGAAGGGACAGCCCGCTACCTTCCGTGCTACTCCCGGGGGAACCGGGCTCTCGAGCCTGCCTGGCCTGCCAGGACGAGGTTACCCGCGGAGGGGGGACGGCCGTTTCCGGGTCGACGGCCCCGGGCTGCGCCGCCTTTGCCCGCCCTCCGACGTTTCGGGCCCGGAGGCCTTGGACAGTTAGAACTGGCGCGAAGAGATCGGAAGGTCTGGTAGGAAGTCGCCAAGACTATGTCGAACACAACCGCCAAAGTGTCGAGGAACACAAATCGCCACCAGAGTGTCGAAGTTAAAAGCAGCACTGAGTATCGAACACAAAAATCGCCAGACTGTCGAACTTAATTCAGCTCAGAGTATCGAACACAAAAATCGCCAGACTGTCGAACTTAATTCAGCTCAGAGTATCGAACACAAAAATCGCCAGACTGTCGAACTTACCATGGGCTCAGAGTATCGAGTGTTAATCGCCCAGGTGTGTCGAACTTAAAATGGGCGGATTATCGAGTGTTTAATCGCCCGAGTGTCGAACTTAAAATGGGCGGATTATCGAGTGTTTAATCGCCCGAGTGTCGAACTTAAAATGGGCGGATTATCGAGTGTTTAATCGCCCGAGTGTCGAATGTCACGGCCAACATGTTCACAATTCGACAAAGCGTTCGAAAGTTCGACTATTAGCGTTCAAAAGTTCGACTGTTAGCGTTCAAAAGTTCGACAAAGTGTTCGCATGTTCGACAAAGTGTTCAAAATTCGACAAAGTGTTCGAAATTCGACAAAGTGTTCAAAATTCGACAAAGTGTTCAAAATTCGACAAAGTGTTCAAAATTCGACAAAGTGTTCAAAATCCGACCTCCGAGAGCTCTTTGGCATGCACACGAGTTCCAAATTGCCGCCCACCGTCTTTGGAACCGTTCCTCGGGCCTGTCTCAAAGTGGTCCCGAGCCGCCATTTTGTTCTAAAAAACGTGTTCCCGAAAATCTCCGGGTACCCCGCCAACCCCCCCGGCCGAAAATGACGAGTTGCACTTTGGGGGCGAATTTGAAATTTCAGTCCGACGATGAGGCACCGAAAGCCCGCAAACGGTACTCGGATCGTCCCCCTTGCCGACTTCCGTGATTTTTCAAAGTTAAAGTTTTCGGGCTGCGGACACTTTATTGCAACGGGGCAAGGCGCCGGGGCGAATTCCCACCCCTCCAGCGGGGCCCTGGAACTCCAACCCGGCGTGGATTTTCGGATTTTTCCCCTTCCCCACCGACTTTCCTCCGCTGACACTTAGAATTTTTTTTGACACTTAGAATTTTTTTTGACACTTAGAATTTTTTTGACACTTAGAATTTTTTTTGACACTTAGAATTTTTTTTGACACTTAGAATTTTTTTTGACACTTAGAATTTTTTTGACACTTAGAATTTTTTTGACACTTAGAATTTTTTTGACACTTAGAATTTTTTTTGACACTTAGAATTTTTTTGACACTTAGAATTTTTTTTGACACTTAGAATTTTTTTGACACTTAGAATTTTTTTTGACACTTAGAATTTTTTTTGACACTTAGAATTTTTTTTGACACTTAGAATTTTTTTGACACTTAGAATTTTTTTTGACACTTAGAATTTTTTTCTAAGTTTTTCCTTCTGGTTACTGACTTCCCTCGTCGGGCACGGGGATTTTCGACTTCCTCCTCCCGACCGAGGGGCCTCATTTTCGGGCATTTTCCTCAGATTTCCAAGCATTTTTAGACACTTTTCCCGACTTTTCCTGCTTACTGATTTCACACTTTTGGCCATTTTTATGCATTTTCCCGACTTTTCCTGCTTACTGATTTCACACTTTTGGCCATTTTTATGCATTTTCCCGACTTTTCCTGCTTACTGATTTCACACTTTTGGCCATTTTTAAGCATTTTCCTGGTTACTGATTTCACGCTTTTGGACATTTTCGGAGGTTCTGACGGCTTTTTCGCCTTACTGCTTCGGACATTTCGGGCACTTGGCTGACTTTTCCCGCTTACTCCTTCCGGGCTTTTACTCATTTTCGGAGGTTCTGACGGCTTTTTCGCCTTACTGCTTCGGACATTTCGGGCACTTGGCTGACTTTTCCCGCTTACTCCTTCCGGGCTTTTACTCATTTTCGGAGGTTCTGACGGCTTTTTCGCCTTACTGCTTCGGACATTTCGGGCACTTGGCTGACTTTTCCCGCTTACTCCTTCCGGGCTTTTACTCATTTTCGGAGGTTCTGACGGCTTTTTCGCCTTACTGCTTCGGACATTTCGGGCACTTGGCTGACTTTTCCCGCTTACTCCTTCCGGGCTTTTACTCATTTTCGGAGGTTCTGACGGCTTTTTCGCCTTACTGCTTCGGACATTTCGGGCACTTGGCTGACTTTTCCCGCTTACTCCTTCCGGGCTTTTACTCATTTTCGGAGGTTCCGACGGCTTTTTCGCCTTACTGCTTCGGACATTTCGGGCACTTTGCTGACTTCTCCACCTTACTCCTTCCGGGCTTTTACTCATTTTCGGAGGTTCCGACGGCTTTTTCGCCTTACTGCTTCGGGCACTTTGCTGACCTTTTCCCGCTTACCCCTTTCAAGGTTTTGGACGTCTCCGGTCGGGTCCGCGCCCCTCGCCCGGGCCGGAACGCCTCCCCGCCGGCCGAGTTCCTCGGGGTCGCCCCCTCGCCCGGGAAAAACCGCTCCCCGCCGTCCCACAGCACTCCGACTCGGCCAGGCAGCCTCACGGGCACAGCGACTCCTGCCCACCTCGGGAACCGACGCCCCGCTCGGGCTCAGGCTCCGAAAAACCACCACAGCGGGGCAGCTACCCTCAATGCAGCCGAAATTCAAACTCCTCCCCTCCGAAAGGCGCGCCTCACCCGGCCACGGCCTCGGAACTGCTCCCCTTCCTCGGGATCGGCCCCTCGCCCGGGAAAACCCGCTCCCCGCCGTCCCACAGCACTCCGACTCGGCCAGGCAGCCTCACGGGCACAGCGACTCCTGCCCACCTCGGGAACCGACGCCCCGCTCGGGCTCAGGCTCCGAAAACCCACAACAGCGGGCAGCTACCCTCAATGCAGCCGAAATTCAAATTCCTCCCCTCCGAAAGGCGCGCCTCACCCGGCCACGGCCTCCAAATCGCTCCCCTTCCTCGGGATCGCCCCCTCGCCCGGGAAAACCCGCTCCCCGCCGTCCCACAGCACTCCGACTCGGCCAGGCAGCCTCACGGGCACAGCGACTCCTGCCCACCTCGGGAACCGACGCCCCGCTCGGGCTCAGGCTCCGAAAAACCACCACAGCGGGGCAGCTACCCTCAATGCAGCCGAAATTCAAATTCCTCCCCTTCGAGAGGCGCGCCTCACCCGGCCACGGCCTCGGAACTGCTCCCCTTCCTCGGGATCGGCCCCTCGCCCGGGAAAACCCGCTCCCCGCCGTCCCACAGCACTCCGACTCGGCCAGGCAGCCTCACGGGCACAGCGACTCCTGCCCACCTCGGGAACCGACGCCCCGCTCGGGCTCAGGCTCCAAAAACCCACAACAGCGGGCAGCTACCCTCAATGCAGCCGAAATTCAAATCCCTCCCCTTCGAAAGGCGCGCCTCACCCGGCCACGGCCTCCAAATCGCTCCCCTTAGGCGAAAATTAAGCCCCCGTGGCCGATAATACCCCTCCTTGATCGTGCACAAGGGCAGCTCCAAGTTGAACGGGCTCAGGCTCCAAAAACCCACAACAGCGGGCAGCTACCCTCAATGCAGCCGAAATTCAAATCCCTCCCCTTCGAAAGGCGCGCCTCACCCGGCCACGGCCTCCAAATCGCTCCCCTTAGGCGAAAATTAAGCCCCCGTGGCCGATAATACCCCTCCTTGATCGTGCACAAGGGCAGCTCCAAGTTGAACGGAGAAGTCAGTAACCAACCAAAAATAAGCTTGGTTACTGATTTCTCCCGTTGGTTACTGACTTCTCCCTTTGGTTACTGATTTCTCCCGTTGGTTACTCATTTCTCTTGTTGGTTACTGATTTCTCCCGTTGGTTACTGACTTCTCCCTTTGGTTACTGATTTCTCCCGTTGGTTACTGACTTCTCCCGTTGGTTACTCATTTCTCCCGTTGGTTACTCATTTCTCCCGTTGGTTACTCATTTCTCCTGTTGGTTACTGATTTCTTGGTTACTCATTTCTCTTCTTGGTTACTCATTTCTCCTGTTGGTTACTGATTTCTTGGTTACTCATTTCTCTTCTTGGTTACTCATTTCCCTTTCTGACACTTAGAATTTTTTTTGACACTTAGAATTCTTTTTGACACTTAGAATTTTTTTTGACACTTAGAATTCTTTTTGACACTTAGAATTTTTTTTGACACTTAGAATTTTTTTGACACTTAGAATTTTTTTTGACACTTAGAATTTTTTTTGACACTTAGAATTTTTTTTGACACTTAGAATTTTTTTTGACACTTAGAATTTTTTTGACACTTAGAATTTTTTTTGACACTTAGAATTTTTTTTGACACTTAGAATTTTTTTTGACACTTAGAATTTTTTTTGACACTTAGAATTTTTTTTGACACTTAGAATTTTTTTTGACACTTAGAATTCTTTTTGACACTTAGAATTTTTTTTGACACTTAGAATTTTTTTGACACTTAGAATTTTTTTGACACTTAGAATTCTTTTTGACACTTAGAATTTTTTTTGACACTTAGAATTTTTTTTGACACTTAGAATTTTTTTTGACACTTAGAATTTTTTTCTAAGTTTTTCCTTCTGGTTACTGACTTCCCTCGTCGGGCACGGGGATTTTCGACTTCCTCCTCCCGACCGAGGGGCCTCATTTTCGGGCATTTTCCTCAGATTTCCAAGCATTTTTAGACACTTTTCCCGACTTTTCCTGCTTACTGATTTCACACTTTTGGCCATTTTTATGCATTTTCCTGGTTACTGATTTCACGCTTTTGGACATTTTCGGAGGTTCCGACGGCTTTTTCGCCTTACTGCTTCGGGCACTTTGCTGACCTTTTCCCGCTTACCCCTTTCAAGGTTTTGGACGTCTCCGGTCGGGTCCGCGCCCCTCGCCCGGGCCGGAACGCCTCCCCGCCGGCCGAGTTCCTCGGGGTCGCCCCCTCGCCCGGGAAAAACCGCTCCCCGCCGTCCCACAGCACTCCGACTCGGCCAGGCAGCCTCACGGGCACAGCGACTCCTGCCCACCTCGGGAACCGACGCCCCGCTCGGGCTCAGGCTCCGAAAAACCACCACAGCGGGGCAGCTACCCTCAATGCAGCCGAAATTCAAACTCCTCCCCTCCGAAAGGCGCGCCTCACCCGGCCACGGCCTCGGAACTGCTCCCCTTCCTCGGGATCGGCCCCTCGCCCGGGAAAACCCGCTCCCCGCCGTCCCACAGCACTCCGACTCGGCCAGGCAGCCTCACGGGCACAGCGACTCCTGCCCACCTCGGGAACCGACGCCCCGCTCGGGCTCAGGCTCCGAAAACCCACAACAGCGGGCAGCTACCCTCAATGCAGCCGAAATTCAAATTCCTCCCCTCCGAAAGGCGCGCCTCACCCGGCCACGGCCTCCAAATCGCTCCCCTTCCTCGGGATCGCCCCCTCGCCCGGGAAAACCCGCTCCCCGCCGTCCCACAGCACTCCGACTCGGCCAGGCAGCCTCACGGGCACAGCGACTCCTGCCCACCTCGGGAACCGACGCCCCGCTCGGGCTCAGGCTCCGAAAAACCACCACAGCGGGGCAGCTACCCTCAATGCAGCCGAAATTCAAATTCCTCCCCTTCGAGAGGCGCGCCTCACCCGGCCACGGCCTCCAAATCGCTCCCCTTAGGCGAAAATTAAGCCCCCGTGGCGGATAATACCCCTCCTTGATCGTGCACAAGGGCAGCTCCAAGTTGAACGGAGAAGTCAGTAACCAACCAAAAATAAGCTTGGTTACTGATTTCTCCCGTTGGTTACTGACTTCTCCCTTTGGTTACTGATTTCTCCCGTTGGTTACTCATTTCTCTTGTTGGTTACTGATTTCTCCCGTTGGTTACTGACTTCTCCCTTTGGTTACTGATTTCTCCCGTTGGTTACTGACTTCTCCCGTTGGTTACTCATTTCTCCCGTTGGTTACTCATTTCTCCCGTTGGTTACTCATTTCTCCTGTTGGTTACTGATTTCTTGGTTACTCATTTCTCTTCTTGGTTACTCATTTCTCCTGTTGGTTACTGATTTCTTGGTTACTCATTTCTCTTCTTGGTTACTCATTTCCCTTTCTGACACTTAGAATTTTTTTTGACACTTAGAATTCTTTTTGACACTTAGAATTTTTTTTGACACTTAGAATTTTTTTTGACACTTAGAATTTTTTTTGACACTTAGAATTTTTTTGACACTTAGAATTTTTTTTGACACTTAGAATTTTTTTTGACACTTAGAATTTTTTTTGACACTTAGAATTTTTTTTGACACTTAGAATTTTTTTGACACTTAGAATTTTTTTTGACACTTAGAATTTTTTTTGACACTTAGAATTTTTTTTGACACTTAGAATTTTTTTTGACACTTAGAATTTTTTTTGACACTTAGAATTTTTTTTGACACTTAGAATTCTTTTTGACACTTAGAATTTTTTTTGACACTTAGAATTTTTTTGACACTTAGAATTTTTTTGACACTTAGAATTCTTTTTGACACTTAGAATTTTTTTTGACACTTAGAATTTTTTTTGACACTTAGAATTCTTTTTGACACTTAGAATTTTTTTTGACACTTAGAATTTTTTTGACACTTAGAATTTTTTTGACACTTAGAATTCTTTTTGACACTTAGAATTTTTTTTGACACTTAGAATTTTTTTTGACACTTAGAATTTTTTTTGACACTTAGAATTTTTTTCTAAGTTTTTCCTTCTGGTTACTGACTTCCCTCGTCGGGCACGGGGATTTTCGACTTCCTCCTCCCGACCGAGGGGCCTCATTTTCGGGCATTTTCCTCAGATTTCCAAGCATTTTTAGACACTTTTCCCGACTTTTCCTGCTTACTGATTTCACACTTTTGGCCATTTTTATGCATTTTCCTGGTTACTGATTTCACGCTTTTGGACATTTTCGGAGGTTCCGACGGCTTTTTCGCCTTACTGCTTCGGGCACTTTGCTGACCTTTTCCCGCTTACCCCTTTCAAGGTTTTGGACGTCTCCGGTCGGGTCCGCGCCCCTCGCCCGGGCCGGAACGCCTCCCCGCCGGCCGAGTTCCTCGGGGTCGCCCCCTCGCCCGGGAAAAACCGCTCCCCGCCGTCCCACAGCACTCCGACTCGGCCAGGCAGCCTCACGGGCACAGCGACTCCTGCCCACCTCGGGAACCGACGCCCCGCTCGGGCTCAGGCTCCGAAAAACCACCACAGCGGGGCAGCTACCCTCAATGCAGCCGAAATTCAAACTCCTCCCCTCCGAAAGGCGCGCCTCACCCGGCCACGGCCTCGGAACTGCTCCCCTTCCTCGGGATCGGCCCCTCGCCCGGGAAAACCCGCTCCCCGCCGTCCCACAGCACTCCGACTCGGCCAGGCAGCCTCACGGGCACAGCGACTCCTGCCCACCTCGGGAACCGACGCCCCGCTCGGGCTCAGGCTCCAAAAACCCACAACAGCGGGCAGCTACCCTCAATGCAGCCGAAATTCAAATTCCTCCCCTCCGAAAGGCGCGCCTCACCCGGCCACGGCCTCCAAATCGCTCCCCTTCCTCGGGATCGCCCCCTCGCCCGGGAAAACCCGCTCCCCGCCGTCCCACAGCACTCCGACTCGGCCAGGCAGCCTCACGGGCACAGCGACTCCTGCCCACCTCGGGAACCGACGCCCCGCTCGGGCTCAGGCTCCGAAAAACCACCACAGCGGGGCAGCTACCCTCAATGCAGCCGAAATTCAAATTCCTCCCCTTCGAGAGGCGCGCCTCACCCGGCCACGGCCTCGGAACTGCTCCCCTTCCTCGGGATCGGCCCCTCGCCCGGGAAAACCCGCTCCCCGCCGTCCCACAGCACTCCGACTCGGCCAGGCAGCCTCACGGGCACAGCGACTCCTGCCCACCTCGGGAACCGACGCCCCGCTCGGGCTCAGGCTCCAAAAACCCACAACAGCGGGCAGCTACCCTCAATGCAGCCGAAATTCAAATCCCTCCCCTTCGAAAGGCGCGCCTCACCCGGCCACGGCCTCCAAATCGCTCCCCTTAGGCGAAAATTAAGCCCCCGTGGCCGATAATACCCCTCCTTGATCGTGCACAAGGGCAGCTCCAAGTTGAACGGGCTCAGGCTCCAAAAACCCACAACAGCGGGCAGCTACCCTCAATGCAGCCGAAATTCAAATCCCTCCCCTTCGAAAGGCGCGCCTCACCCGGCCACGGCCTCCAAATCGCTCCCCTTAGGCGAAAATTAAGCCCCCGTGGCCGATAATACCCCTCCTTGATCGTGCACAAGGGCAGCTCCAAGTTGAACGGAGAAGTCAGTAACCAACCAAAAATAAGCTTGGTTACTGATTTCTCCCGTTGGTTACTGACTTCTCCCTTTGGTTACTGATTTCTCCCGTTGGTTACTCATTTCTCTTGTTGGTTACTGATTTCTCCCGTTGGTTACTGACTTCTCCCTTTGGTTACTGATTTCTCCCGTTGGTTACTGACTTCTCCCGTTGGTTACTCATTTCTCCCGTTGGTTACTCATTTCTCCCGTTGGTTACTCATTTCTCCTGTTGGTTACTGATTTCTTGGTTACTCATTTCTCTTCTTGGTTACTCATTTCTCCTGTTGGTTACTGATTTCTTGGTTACTCATTTCTCTTCTTGGTTACTCATTTCCCTTTCTGACACTTAGAATTTTTTTTGACACTTAGAATTCTTTTTGACACTTAGAATTTTTTTTGACACTTAGAATTCTTTTTGACACTTAGAATTTTTTTTGACACTTAGAATTTTTTTGACACTTAGAATTTTTTTTGACACTTAGAATTTTTTTTGACACTTAGAATTTTTTTTGACACTTAGAATTTTTTTTGACACTTAGAATTTTTTTGACACTTAGAATTTTTTTTGACACTTAGAATTTTTTTTGACACTTAGAATTTTTTTTGACACTTAGAATTTTTTTTGACACTTAGAATTTTTTTTGACACTTAGAATTTTTTTTGACACTTAGAATTCTTTTTGACACTTAGAATTTTTTTTGACACTTAGAATTTTTTTGACACTTAGAATTTTTTTGACACTTAGAATTCTTTTTGACACTTAGAATTTTTTTTGACACTTAGAATTTTTTTTGACACTTAGAATTTTTTTTGACACTTAGAATTTTTTTCTAAGTTTTTCCTTCTGGTTACTGACTTCCCTCGTCGGGCACGGGGATTTTCGACTTCCTCCTCCCGACCGAGGGGCCTCATTTTCGGGCATTTTCCTCAGATTTCCAAGCATTTTTAGACACTTTTCCCGACTTTTCCTGCTTACTGATTTCACACTTTTGGCCATTTTTATGCATTTTCCTGGTTACTGATTTCACGCTTTTGGACATTTTCGGAGGTTCCGACGGCTTTTTCGCCTTACTGCTTCGGGCACTTTGCTGACCTTTTCCCGCTTACCCCTTTCAAGGTTTTGGACGTCTCCGGTCGTGTCCGCGCCCCTCGCCCGGGCCGGAACGCCTCCCCGCCGGCCGAGTTCCTCGGGGTCGCCCCCTCGCCCGGGAAAAACCGCTCCCCGCCGTCCCACAGCACTCCGACTCGGCCAGGCAGCCTCACGGGCACAGCGACTCCTGCCCACCTCGGGAACCGACGCCCCGCTCGGGCTCAGGCTCCGAAAAACCACCACAGCGGGGCAGCTACCCTCAATGCAGCCGAAATTCAAACTCCTCCCCTCCGAAAGGCGCGCCTCACCCGGCCACGGCCTCGGAACTGCTCCCCTTCCTCGGGATCGGCCCCTCGCCCGGGAAAACCCGCTCCCCGCCGTCCCACAGCACTCCGACTCGGCCAGGCAGCCTCACGGGCACAGCGACTCCTGCCCACCTCGGGAACCGACGCCCCGCTCGGGCTCAGGCTCCGAAAACCCACAACAGCGGGCAGCTACCCTCAATGCAGCCGAAATTCAAATTCCTCCCCTCCGAAAGGCGCGCCTCACCCGGCCACGGCCTCCAAATCGCTCCCCTTCCTCGGGATCGCCCCCTCGCCCGGGAAAACCCGCTCCCCGCCGTCCCACAGCACTCCGACTCGGCCAGGCAGCCTCACGGGCACAGCGACTCCTGCCCACCTCGGGAACCGACGCCCCGCTCGGGCTCAGGCTCCGAAAAACCACCACAGCGGGGCAGCTACCCTCAATGCAGCCGAAATTCAAATTCCTCCCCTTCGAGAGGCGCGCCTCACCCGGCCACGGCCTCCAAATCGCTCCCCTTAGGCGAAAATTAAGCCCCCGTGGCGGATAATACCCCTCCTTGATCGTGCACAAGGGCAGCTCCAAGTTGAACGGAGAAGTCAGTAACCAACCAAAAATAAGCTTGGTTACTGATTTCTCCCGTTGGTTACTGACTTCTCCCTTTGGTTACTGATTTCTCCCGTTGGTTACTCATTTCTCTTGTTGGTTACTGATTTCTCCCGTTGGTTACTGACTTCTCCCTTTGGTTACTGATTTCTCCCGTTGGTTACTGACTTCTCCCGTTGGTTACTCATTTCTCCCGTTGGTTACTCATTTCTCCCGTTGGTTACTCATTTCTCCTGTTGGTTACTGATTTCTTGGTTACTCATTTCTCTTCTTGGTTACTCATTTCTCCTGTTGGTTACTGATTTCTTGGTTACTCATTTCTCTTCTTGGTTACTCATTTCCCTTTCTGACACTTAGAATTTTTTTTGACACTTAGAATTCTTTTTGACACTTAGAATTTTTTTTGACACTTAGAATTTTTTTTGACACTTAGAATTTTTTTTGACACTTAGAATTTTTTTGACACTTAGAATTTTTTTTGACACTTAGAATTTTTTTTGACACTTAGAATTTTTTTTGACACTTAGAATTTTTTTTGACACTTAGAATTTTTTTGACACTTAGAATTTTTTTTGACACTTAGAATTTTTTTTGACACTTAGAATTTTTTTTGACACTTAGAATTTTTTTTGACACTTAGAATTTTTTTTGACACTTAGAATTTTTTTTGACACTTAGAATTCTTTTTGACACTTAGAATTTTTTTTGACACTTAGAATTTTTTTGACACTTAGAATTTTTTTGACACTTAGAATTCTTTTTGACACTTAGAATTTTTTTTGACACTTAGAATTTTTTTTGACACTTAGAATTCTTTTTGACACTTAGAATTTTTTTTGACACTTAGAATTTTTTTGACACTTAGAATTTTTTTGACACTTAGAATTCTTTTTGACACTTAGAATTTTTTTTGACACTTAGAATTTTTTTTGACACTTAGAATTTTTTTTGACACTTAGAATTTTTTTCTAAGTTTTTCCTTCTGGTTACTGACTTCCCTCGTCGGGCACGGGGATTTTCGACTTCCTCCTCCCGACCGAGGGGCCTCATTTTCGGGCATTTTCCTCAGATTTCCAAGCATTTTTAGACACTTTTCCCGACTTTTCCTGCTTACTGATTTCACACTTTTGGCCATTTTTATGCATTTTCCTGGTTACTGATTTCACGCTTTTGGACATTTTCGGAGGTTCCGACGGCTTTTTCGCCTTACTGCTTCGGGCACTTTGCTGACCTTTTCCCGCTTACCCCTTTCAAGGTTTTGGACGTCTCCGGTCGGGTCCGCGCCCCTCGCCCGGGCCGGAACGCCTCCCCGCCGGCCGAGTTCCTCGGGGTCGCCCCCTCGCCCGGGAAAAACCGCTCCCCGCCGTCCCACAGCACTCCGACTCGGCCAGGCAGCCTCACGGGCACAGCGACTCCTGCCCACCTCGGGAACCGACGCCCCGCTCGGGCTCAGGCTCCGAAAAACCACCACAGCGGGGCAGCTACCCTCAATGCAGCCGAAATTCAAACTCCTCCCCTCCGAAAGGCGCGCCTCACCCGGCCACGGCCTCGGAACTGCTCCCCTTCCTCGGGATCGGCCCCTCGCCCGGGAAAACCCGCTCCCCGCCGTCCCACAGCACTCCGACTCGGCCAGGCAGCCTCACGGGCACAGCGACTCCTGCCCACCTCGGGAACCGACGCCCCGCTCGGGCTCAGGCTCCGAAAACCCACAACAGCGGGCAGCTACCCTCAATGCAGCCGAAATTCAAATTCCTCCCCTCCGAAAGGCGCGCCTCACCCGGCCACGGCCTCCAAATCGCTCCCCTTCCTCGGGATCGCCCCCTCGCCCGGGAAAACCCGCTCCCCGCCGTCCCACAGCACTCCGACTCGGCCAGGCAGCCTCACGGGCACAGCGACTCCTGCCCACCTCGGGAACCGACGCCCCGCTCGGGCTCAGGCTCCGAAAAACCACCACAGCGGGGCAGCTACCCTCAATGCAGCCGAAATTCAAATCCCTCCCCTTCGAGAGGCGCGCCTCACCCGGCCACGGCCTCCAAATCGCTCCCCTTAGGCGAAAATTAAGCCCCCGTGGCCGATAATACCCCTCCTTGATCGTGCACAAGGGCAGCTCCAAGTTGAACGGGCTCAGGCTCCAAAAACCCACAACAGCGGGCAGCTACCCTCAATGCAGCCGAAATTCAAATCCCTCCCCTTCGAGAGGCGCGCCTCACCCGGCCACGGCCTCCAAATCGCTCCCCTTAGGCGAAAATTAAGCCCCCGTGGCCGATAATACCCCTCCTTGATCGTGCACAAGGGCAGCTCCAAGTTGAACGGGCTCAGGCTCCAAAAACCCACAACAGCGGGCAGCTACCCTCAATGCAGCCGAAATTCAAATCCCTCCCCTTCGAAAGGCGCGCCTCACCCGGCCACGGCCTCCAAATCGCTCCCCTTAGGCGAAAATTAAGCCCCCGTGGCCGATAATACCCCTCCTTGATCGTGCACAAGGGCAGCTCCAAGTTGAACGGGCTCAGGCTCCAAAAACCCACAACAGCGGGCAGCTACCCTCAATGCAGCCGAAATTCAAATCCCTCCCCTTCGAAAGGCGCGCCTCACCCGGCCACGGCCTCCAAATCGCTCCCCTTAGGCGAAAATTAAGCCCCCGTGGCGGATAATACCCCTCCTTGATCGTGCACAAGGGCAGCTCCAAGTTGAACGGAGAAGTCAGTAACCAACCAAAAATAAGCTTGGTTACTGATTTCTCCCGTTGGTTACTGACTTCTCCCTTTGGTTACTGATTTCTCCCGTTGGTTACTCATTTCTCTTGTTGGTTACTGATTTCTCCCGTTGGTTACTGACTTCTCCCTTTGGTTACTGATTTCTCCCGTTGGTTACTGACTTCTCCCGTTGGTTACTCATTTCTCCCGTTGGTTACTCATTTCTCCCGTTGGTTACTCATTTCTCCTGTTGGTTACTGATTTCTTGGTTACTCATTTCTCTTCTTGGTTACTCATTTCTCCTGTTGGTTACTGATTTCTTGGTTACTCATTTCTCTTCTTGGTTACTCATTTCCCTTTCTGACACTTAGAATTTTTTTTGACACTTAGAATTCTTTTTGACACTTAGAATTTTTTTTGACACTTAGAATTTTTTTTGACACTTAGAATTTTTTTTGACACTTAGAATTTTTTTGACACTTAGAATTTTTTTTGACACTTAGAATTTTTTTTGACACTTAGAATTTTTTTTGACACTTAGAATTTTTTTTGACACTTAGAATTTTTTTGACACTTAGAATTTTTTTTGACACTTAGAATTTTTTTTGACACTTAGAATTTTTTTTGACACTTAGAATTTTTTTTGACACTTAGAATTTTTTTTGACACTTAGAATTTTTTTTGACACTTAGAATTCTTTTTGACACTTAGAATTTTTTTTGACACTTAGAATTTTTTTGACACTTAGAATTTTTTTGACACTTAGAATTCTTTTTGACACTTAGAATTTTTTTTGACACTTAGAATTTTTTTTGACACTTAGAATTTTTTTTGACACTTAGAATTTTTTTCTAAGTTTTTCCTTCTGGTTACTGACTTCCCTCGTCGGGCACGGGGATTTTCGACTTCCTCCTCCCGACCGAGGGGCCTCATTTTCGGGCATTTTCCTCAGATTTCCAAGCATTTTTAGACACTTTTCCCGACTTTTCCTGCTTACTGATTTCACACTTTTGGCCATTTTTATGCATTTTCCTGGTTACTGATTTCACGCTTTTGGACATTTTCGGAGGTTCCGACGGCTTTTTCGCCTTACTGCTTCGGGCACTTTGCTGACCTTTTCCCGCTTACCCCTTTCAAGGTTTTGGACGTCTCCGGTCGGGTCCGCGCCCCTCGCCCGGGCCGGAACGCCTCCCCGCCGGCCGAGTTCCTCGGGGTCGCCCCCTCGCCCGGGAAAAACCGCTCCCCGCCGTCCCACAGCACTCCGACTCGGCCAGGCAGCCTCACGGGCACAGCGACTCCTGCCCACCTCGGGAACCGACGCCCCGCTCGGGCTCAGGCTCCGAAAAACCACCACAGCGGGGCAGCTACCCTCAATGCAGCCGAAATTCAAACTCCTCCCCTCCGAAAGGCGCGCCTCACCCGGCCACGGCCTCGGAACTGCTCCCCTTCCTCGGGATCGGCCCCTCGCCCGGGAAAACCCGCTCCCCGCCGTCCCACAGCACTCCGACTCGGCCAGGCAGCCTCACGGGCACAGCGACTCCTGCCCACCTCGGGAACCGACGCCCCGCTCGGGCTCAGGCTCCGAAAACCCACAACAGCGGGCAGCTACCCTCAATGCAGCCGAAATTCAAATTCCTCCCCTCCGAAAGGCGCGCCTCACCCGGCCACGGCCTCCAAATCGCTCCCCTTCCTCGGGATCGCCCCCTCGCCCGGGAAAACCCGCTCCCCGCCGTCCCACAGCACTCCGACTCGGCCAGGCAGCCTCACGGGCACAGCGACTCCTGCCCACCTCGGGA
>NW_026728339.1:42500-82500 GCF_030684315.1 Stegostoma tigrinum
CCCACCGACTTTCCTCCGCTGACACTTAGAATTTTTTTTGACACTTAGAATTTTTTTTGACACTTAGAATTTTTTTGACACTTAGAATTTTTTTTGACACTTAGAATTTTTTTTGACACTTAGAATTTTTTTTGACACTTAGAATTTTTTTGACACTTAGAATTTTTTTGACACTTAGAATTTTTTTGACACTTAGAATTTTTTTTGACACTTAGAATTTTTTTGACACTTAGAATTTTTTTTGACACTTAGAATTTTTTTGACACTTAGAATTTTTTTTGACACTTAGAATTTTTTTTGACACTTAGAATTTTTTTTGACACTTAGAATTTTTTTGACACTTAGAATTTTTTTTGACACTTAGAATTTTTTTCTAAGTTTTTCCTTCTGGTTACTGACTTCCCTCGTCGGGCACGGGGATTTTCGACTTCCTCCTCCCGACCGAGGGGCCTCATTTTCGGGCATTTTCCTCAGATTTCCAAGCATTTTTAGACACTTTTCCCGACTTTTCCTGCTTACTGATTTCACACTTTTGGCCATTTTTATGCATTTTCCCGACTTTTCCTGCTTACTGATTTCACACTTTTGGCCATTTTTATGCATTTTCCCGACTTTTCCTGCTTACTGATTTCACACTTTTGGCCATTTTTAAGCATTTTCCTGGTTACTGATTTCACGCTTTTGGACATTTTCGGAGGTTCTGACGGCTTTTTCGCCTTACTGCTTCGGACATTTCGGGCACTTGGCTGACTTTTCCCGCTTACTCCTTCCGGGCTTTTACTCATTTTCGGAGGTTCTGACGGCTTTTTCGCCTTACTGCTTCGGACATTTCGGGCACTTGGCTGACTTTTCCCGCTTACTCCTTCCGGGCTTTTACTCATTTTCGGAGGTTCTGACGGCTTTTTCGCCTTACTGCTTCGGACATTTCGGGCACTTGGCTGACTTTTCCCGCTTACTCCTTCCGGGCTTTTACTCATTTTCGGAGGTTCTGACGGCTTTTTCGCCTTACTGCTTCGGACATTTCGGGCACTTGGCTGACTTTTCCCGCTTACTCCTTCCGGGCTTTTACTCATTTTCGGAGGTTCTGACGGCTTTTTCGCCTTACTGCTTCGGACATTTCGGGCACTTGGCTGACTTTTCCCGCTTACTCCTTCCGGGCTTTTACTCATTTTCGGAGGTTCCGACGGCTTTTTCGCCTTACTGCTTCGGACATTTCGGGCACTTTGCTGACTTCTCCACCTTACTCCTTCCGGGCTTTTACTCATTTTCGGAGGTTCCGACGGCTTTTTCGCCTTACTGCTTCGGGCACTTTGCTGACCTTTTCCCGCTTACCCCTTTCAAGGTTTTGGACGTCTCCGGTCGGGTCCGCGCCCCTCGCCCGGGCCGGAACGCCTCCCCGCCGGCCGAGTTCCTCGGGGTCGCCCCCTCGCCCGGGAAAAACCGCTCCCCGCCGTCCCACAGCACTCCGACTCGGCCAGGCAGCCTCACGGGCACAGCGACTCCTGCCCACCTCGGGAACCGACGCCCCGCTCGGGCTCAGGCTCCGAAAAACCACCACAGCGGGGCAGCTACCCTCAATGCAGCCGAAATTCAAATTCCTCCCCTTCGAGAGGCGCGCCTCACCCGGCCACGGCCTCGGAACTGCTCCCCTTCCTCGGGATCGGCCCCTCGCCCGGGAAAACCCGCTCCCCGCCGTCCCACAGCACTCCGACTCGGCCAGGCAGCCTCACGGGCACAGCGACTCCTGCCCACCTCGGGAACCGACGCCCCGCTCGGGCTCAGGCTCCAAAAACCCACAACAGCGGGCAGCTACCCTCAATGCAGCCGAAATTCAAATCCCTCCCCTTCGAGAGGCGCGCCTCACCCGGCCACGGCCTCCAAATCGCTCCCCTTAGGCGAAAATTAAGCCCCCGTGGCCGATAATACCCCTCCTTGATCGTGCACAAGGGCAGCTCCAAGTTGAACGGGCTCAGGCTCCAAAAACCCACAACAGCGGGCAGCTACCCTCAATGCAGCCGAAATTCAAATCCCTCCCCTTCGAGAGGCGCGCCTCACCCGGCCACGGCCTCCAAATCGCTCCCCTTAGGCGAAAATTAAGCCCCCGTGGCCGATAATACCCCTCCTTGATCGTGCACAAGGGCAGCTCCAAGTTGAACGGGCTCAGGCTCCAAAAACCCACAACAGCGGGCAGCTACCCTCAATGCAGCCGAAATTCAAATCCCTCCCCTTCGAAAGGCGCGCCTCACCCGGCCACGGCCTCCAAATCGCTCCCCTTAGGCGAAAATTAAGCCCCCGTGGCCGATAATACCCCTCCTTGATCGTGCACAAGGGCAGCTCCAAGTTGAACGGGCTCAGGCTCCAAAAACCCACAACAGCGGGCAGCTACCCTCAATGCAGCCGAAATTCAAATCCCTCCCCTTCGAAAGGCGCGCCTCACCCGGCCACGGCCTCCAAATCGCTCCCCTTAGGCGAAAATTAAGCCCCCGTGGCGGATAATACCCCTCCTTGATCGTGCACAAGGGCAGCTCCAAGTTGAACGGAGAAGTCAGTAACCAACCAAAAATAAGCTTGGTTACTGATTTCTCCCGTTGGTTACTGACTTCTCCCTTTGGTTACTGATTTCTCCCGTTGGTTACTCATTTCTCTTGTTGGTTACTGATTTCTCCCGTTGGTTACTGACTTCTCCCTTTGGTTACTGATTTCTCCCGTTGGTTACTGACTTCTCCCGTTGGTTACTCATTTCTCCCGTTGGTTACTCATTTCTCCCGTTGGTTACTCATTTCTCCTGTTGGTTACTGATTTCTTGGTTACTCATTTCTCTTCTTGGTTACTCATTTCTCCTGTTGGTTACTGATTTCTTGGTTACTCATTTCTCTTCTTGGTTACTCATTTCCCTTTCTGACACTTAGAATTTTTTTTGACACTTAGAATTCTTTTTGACACTTAGAATTTTTTTTGACACTTAGAATTTTTTTTGACACTTAGAATTTTTTTTGACACTTAGAATTTTTTTGACACTTAGAATTTTTTTTGACACTTAGAATTTTTTTTGACACTTAGAATTTTTTTTGACACTTAGAATTTTTTTTGACACTTAGAATTTTTTTGACACTTAGAATTTTTTTTGACACTTAGAATTTTTTTTGACACTTAGAATTTTTTTTGACACTTAGAATTTTTTTTGACACTTAGAATTTTTTTTGACACTTAGAATTTTTTTTGACACTTAGAATTCTTTTTGACACTTAGAATTTTTTTTGACACTTAGAATTTTTTTGACACTTAGAATTTTTTTGACACTTAGAATTCTTTTTGACACTTAGAATTTTTTTTGACACTTAGAATTTTTTTTGACACTTAGAATTTTTTTTGACACTTAGAATTTTTTTCTAAGTTTTTCCTTCTGGTTACTGACTTCCCTCGTCGGGCACGGGGATTTTCGACTTCCACGGGGATTTTCGACTTCCTCCTCCCGACCGAGGGGCCTCATTTTCGGGCATTTTCCTCAGATTTCCAAGCATTTTTAGACACTTTTCCCGACTTTTCCTGCTTACTGATTTCACACTTTTGGCCATTTTTATGCATTTTCCTGGTTACTGATTTCACGCTTTTGGACATTTTCGGAGGTTCCGACGGCTTTTTCGCCTTACTGCTTCGGGCACTTTGCTGACCTTTTCCCGCTTACCCCTTTCAAGGTTTTGGACGTCTCCGGTCGGGTCCGCGCCCCTCGCCCGGGCCGGAACGCCTCCCCGCCGGCCGAGTTCCTCGGGGTCGCCCCCTCGCCCGGGAAAAACCGCTCCCCGCCGTCCCACAGCACTCCGACTCGGCCAGGCAGCCTCACGGGCACAGCGACTCCTGCCCACCTCGGGAACCGACGCCCCGCTCGGGCTCAGGCTCCGAAAAACCACCACAGCGGGGCAGCTACCCTCAATGCAGCCGAAATTCAAACTCCTCCCCTCCGAAAGGCGCGCCTCACCCGGCCACGGCCTCGGAACTGCTCCCCTTCCTCGGGATCGGCCCCTCGCCCGGGAAAACCCGCTCCCCGCCGTCCCACAGCACTCCGACTCGGCCAGGCAGCCTCACGGGCACAGCGACTCCTGCCCACCTCGGGAACCGACGCCCCGCTCGGGCTCAGGCTCCGAAAACCCACAACAGCGGGCAGCTACCCTCAATGCAGCCGAAATTCAAATTCCTCCCCTCCGAAAGGCGCGCCTCACCCGGCCACGGCCTCCAAATCGCTCCCCTTCCTCGGGATCGCCCCCTCGCCCGGGAAAACCCGCTCCCCGCCGTCCCACAGCACTCCGACTCGGCCAGGCAGCCTCACGGGCACAGCGACTCCTGCCCACCTCGGGAACCGACGCCCCGCTCGGGCTCAGGCTCCGAAAAACCACCACAGCGGGGCAGCTACCCTCAATGCAGCCGAAATTCAAATTCCTCCCCTTCGAGAGGCGCGCCTCACCCGGCCACGGCCTCCAAATCGCTCCCCTTAGGCGAAAATTAAGCCCCCGTGGCGGATAATACCCCTCCTTGATCGTGCACAAGGGCAGCTCCAAGTTGAACGGAGAAGTCAGTAACCAACCAAAAATAAGCTTGGTTACTGATTTCTCCCGTTGGTTACTGACTTCTCCCTTTGGTTACTGATTTCTCCCGTTGGTTACTCATTTCTCTTGTTGGTTACTGATTTCTCCCGTTGGTTACTGACTTCTCCCTTTGGTTACTGATTTCTCCCGTTGGTTACTGACTTCTCCCGTTGGTTACTCATTTCTCCCGTTGGTTACTCATTTCTCCCGTTGGTTACTCATTTCTCCTGTTGGTTACTGATTTCTTGGTTACTCATTTCTCTTCTTGGTTACTCATTTCTCCTGTTGGTTACTGATTTCTTGGTTACTCATTTCTCTTCTTGGTTACTCATTTCCCTTTCTGACACTTAGAATTTTTTTTGACACTTAGAATTCTTTTTGACACTTAGAATTTTTTTTGACACTTAGAATTTTTTTTGACACTTAGAATTTTTTTTGACACTTAGAATTTTTTTGACACTTAGAATTTTTTTTGACACTTAGAATTTTTTTTGACACTTAGAATTTTTTTTGACACTTAGAATTTTTTTTGACACTTAGAATTTTTTTGACACTTAGAATTTTTTTTGACACTTAGAATTTTTTTTGACACTTAGAATTTTTTTTGACACTTAGAATTTTTTTTGACACTTAGAATTTTTTTTGACACTTAGAATTTTTTTTGACACTTAGAATTCTTTTTGACACTTAGAATTTTTTTTGACACTTAGAATTTTTTTGACACTTAGAATTTTTTTGACACTTAGAATTCTTTTTGACACTTAGAATTTTTTTTGACACTTAGAATTTTTTTTGACACTTAGAATTCTTTTTGACACTTAGAATTTTTTTTGACACTTAGAATTTTTTTGACACTTAGAATTTTTTTGACACTTAGAATTCTTTTTGACACTTAGAATTTTTTTTGACACTTAGAATTTTTTTTGACACTTAGAATTTTTTTTGACACTTAGAATTTTTTTCTAAGTTTTTCCTTCTGGTTACTGACTTCCCTCGTCGGGCACGGGGATTTTCGACTTCCTCCTCCCGACCGAGGGGCCTCATTTTCGGGCATTTTCCTCAGATTTCCAAGCATTTTTAGACACTTTTCCCGACTTTTCCTGCTTACTGATTTCACACTTTTGGCCATTTTTATGCATTTTCCTGGTTACTGATTTCACGCTTTTGGACATTTTCGGAGGTTCCGACGGCTTTTTCGCCTTACTGCTTCGGGCACTTTGCTGACCTTTTCCCGCTTACCCCTTTCAAGGTTTTGGACGTCTCCGGTCGGGTCCGCGCCCCTCGCCCGGGCCGGAACGCCTCCCCGCCGGCCGAGTTCCTCGGGGTCGCCCCCTCGCCCGGGAAAAACCGCTCCCCGCCGTCCCACAGCACTCCGACTCGGCCAGGCAGCCTCACGGGCACAGCGACTCCTGCCCACCTCGGGAACCGACGCCCCGCTCGGGCTCAGGCTCCGAAAAACCACCACAGCGGGGCAGCTACCCTCAATGCAGCCGAAATTCAAACTCCTCCCCTCCGAAAGGCGCGCCTCACCCGGCCACGGCCTCGGAACTGCTCCCCTTCCTCGGGATCGGCCCCTCGCCCGGGAAAACCCGCTCCCCGCCGTCCCACAGCACTCCGACTCGGCCAGGCAGCCTCACGGGCACAGCGACTCCTGCCCACCTCGGGAACCGACGCCCCGCTCGGGCTCAGGCTCCAAAAACCCACAACAGCGGGCAGCTACCCTCAATGCAGCCGAAATTCAAATTCCTCCCCTCCGAAAGGCGCGCCTCACCCGGCCACGGCCTCCAAATCGCTCCCCTTCCTCGGGATCGCCCCCTCGCCCGGGAAAACCCGCTCCCCGCCGTCCCACAGCACTCCGACTCGGCCAGGCAGCCTCACGGGCACAGCGACTCCTGCCCACCTCGGGAACCGACGCCCCGCTCGGGCTCAGGCTCCGAAAAACCACCACAGCGGGGCAGCTACCCTCAATGCAGCCGAAATTCAAATTCCTCCCCTTCGAGAGGCGCGCCTCACCCGGCCACGGCCTCGGAACTGCTCCCCTTCCTCGGGATCGGCCCCTCGCCCGGGAAAACCCGCTCCCCGCCGTCCCACAGCACTCCGACTCGGCCAGGCAGCCTCACGGGCACAGCGACTCCTGCCCACCTCGGGAACCGACGCCCCGCTCGGGCTCAGGCTCCAAAAACCCACAACAGCGGGCAGCTACCCTCAATGCAGCCGAAATTCAAATCCCTCCCCTTCGAAAGGCGCGCCTCACCCGGCCACGGCCTCCAAATCGCTCCCCTTAGGCGAAAATTAAGCCCCCGTGGCCGATAATACCCCTCCTTGATCGTGCACAAGGGCAGCTCCAAGTTGAACGGGCTCAGGCTCCAAAAACCCACAACAGCGGGCAGCTACCCTCAATGCAGCCGAAATTCAAATCCCTCCCCTTCGAAAGGCGCGCCTCACCCGGCCACGGCCTCCAAATCGCTCCCCTTAGGCGAAAATTAAGCCCCCGTGGCCGATAATACCCCTCCTTGATCGTGCACAAGGGCAGCTCCAAGTTGAACGGGCTCAGGCTCCAAAAACCCACAACAGCGGGCAGCTACCCTCAATGCAGCCGAAATTCAAATCCCTCCCCTTCGAAAGGCGCGCCTCACCCGGCCACGGCCTCCAAATCGCTCCCCTTAGGCGAAAATTAAGCCCCCGTGGCGGATAATACCCCTCCTTGATCGTGCACAAGGGCAGCTCCAAGTTGAACGGAGAAGTCAGTAACCAACCAAAAATAAGCTTGGTTACTGATTTCTCCCGTTGGTTACTGACTTCTCCCTTTGGTTACTGATTTCTCCCGTTGGTTACTCATTTCTCTTGTTGGTTACTGATTTCTCCCGTTGGTTACTGACTTCTCCCTTTGGTTACTGATTTCTCCCGTTGGTTACTGACTTCTCCCGTTGGTTACTCATTTCTCCCGTTGGTTACTCATTTCTCCCGTTGGTTACTCATTTCTCCTGTTGGTTACTGATTTCTTGGTTACTCATTTCTCTTCTTGGTTACTCATTTCTCCTGTTCGTTACTGATTTCTTGGTTACTCATTTCTCTTCTTGGTTACTCATTTCCCTTTCTGACACTTAGAATTTTTTTTGACACTTAGAATTCTTTTTGACACTTAGAATTTTTTTTGACACTTAGAATTCTTTTTGACACTTAGAATTTTTTTTGACACTTAGAATTTTTTTGACACTTAGAATTTTTTTTGACACTTAGAATTTTTTTTGACACTTAGAATTTTTTTTGACACTTAGAATTTTTTTTGACACTTAGAATTTTTTTGACACTTAGAATTTTTTTTGACACTTAGAATTTTTTTTGACACTTAGAATTTTTTTTGACACTTAGAATTTTTTTTGACACTTAGAATTTTTTTTGACACTTAGAATTTTTTTTGACACTTAGAATTCTTTTTGACACTTAGAATTTTTTTTGACACTTAGAATTTTTTTGACACTTAGAATTTTTTTGACACTTAGAATTCTTTTTGACACTTAGAATTTTTTTTGACACTTAGAATTTTTTTTGACACTTAGAATTTTTTTTGACACTTAGAATTTTTTTCTAAGTTTTTCCTTCTGGTTACTGACTTCCCTCGTCGGGCACGGGGATTTTCGACTTCCTCCTCCCGACCGAGGGGCCTCATTTTCGGGCATTTTCCTCAGATTTCCAAGCATTTTTAGACACTTTTCCCGACTTTTCCTGCTTACTGATTTCACACTTTTGGCCATTTTTATGCATTTTCCTGGTTACTGATTTCACGCTTTTGGACATTTTCGGAGGTTCCGACGGCTTTTTCGCCTTACTGCTTCGGGCACTTTGCTGACCTTTTCCCGCTTACCCCTTTCAAGGTTTTGGACGTCTCCGGTCGGGTCCGCGCCCCTCGCCCGGGCCGGAACGCCTCCCCGCCGGCCGAGTTCCTCGGGGTCGCCCCCTCGCCCGGGAAAAACCGCTCCCCGCCGTCCCACAGCACTCCGACTCGGCCAGGCAGCCTCACGGGCACAGCGACTCCTGCCCACCTCGGGAACCGACGCCCCGCTCGGGCTCAGGCTCCGAAAAACCACCACAGCGGGGCAGCTACCCTCAATGCAGCCGAAATTCAAACTCCTCCCCTCCGAAAGGCGCGCCTCACCCGGCCACGGCCTCGGAACTGCTCCCCTTCCTCGGGATCGGCCCCTCGCCCGGGAAAACCCGCTCCCCGCCGTCCCACAGCACTCCGACTCGGCCAGGCAGCCTCACGGGCACAGCGACTCCTGCCCACCTCGGGAACCGACGCCCCGCTCGGGCTCAGGCTCCGAAAACCCACAACAGCGGGCAGCTACCCTCAATGCAGCCGAAATTCAAATTCCTCCCCTCCGAAAGGCGCGCCTCACCCGGCCACGGCCTCCAAATCGCTCCCCTTCCTCGGGATCGCCCCCTCGCCCGGGAAAACCCGCTCCCCGCCGTCCCACAGCACTCCGACTCGGCCAGGCAGCCTCACGGGCACAGCGACTCCTGCCCACCTCGGGAACCGACGCCCCGCTCGGGCTCAGGCTCCGAAAAACCACCACAGCGGGGCAGCTACCCTCAATGCAGCCGAAATTCAAATTCCTCCCCTTCGAGAGGCGCGCCTCACCCGGCCACGGCCTCCAAATCGCTCCCCTTAGGCGAAAATTAAGCCCCCGTGGCGGATAATACCCCTCCTTGATCGTGCACAAGGGCAGCTCCAAGTTGAACGGAGAAGTCAGTAACCAACCAAAAATAAGCTTGGTTACTGATTTCTCCCGTTGGTTACTGACTTCTCCCTTTGGTTACTGATTTCTCCCGTTGGTTACTCATTTCTCTTGTTGGTTACTGATTTCTCCCGTTGGTTACTGACTTCTCCCTTTGGTTACTGATTTCTCCCGTTGGTTACTGACTTCTCCCGTTGGTTACTCATTTCTCCCGTTGGTTACTCATTTCTCCCGTTGGTTACTCATTTCTCCTGTTGGTTACTGATTTCTTGGTTACTCATTTCTCTTCTTGGTTACTCATTTCTCCTGTTGGTTACTGATTTCTTGGTTACTCATTTCTCTTCTTGGTTACTCATTTCCCTTTCTGACACTTAGAATTTTTTTTGACACTTAGAATTCTTTTTGACACTTAGAATTTTTTTTGACACTTAGAATTTTTTTTGACACTTAGAATTTTTTTTGACACTTAGAATTTTTTTGACACTTAGAATTTTTTTTGACACTTAGAATTTTTTTTGACACTTAGAATTTTTTTTGACACTTAGAATTTTTTTTGACACTTAGAATTTTTTTGACACTTAGAATTTTTTTTGACACTTAGAATTTTTTTTGACACTTAGAATTTTTTTTGACACTTAGAATTTTTTTTGACACTTAGAATTTTTTTTGACACTTAGAATTTTTTTTGACACTTAGAATTCTTTTTGACACTTAGAATTTTTTTTGACACTTAGAATTTTTTTGACACTTAGAATTTTTTTGACACTTAGAATTCTTTTTGACACTTAGAATTTTTTTTGACACTTAGAATTTTTTTTGACACTTAGAATTCTTTTTGACACTTAGAATTTTTTTTGACACTTAGAATTTTTTTGACACTTAGAATTTTTTTGACACTTAGAATTCTTTTTGACACTTAGAATTTTTTTTGACACTTAGAATTTTTTTTGACACTTAGAATTTTTTTTGACACTTAGAATTTTTTTCTAAGTTTTTCCTTCTGGTTACTGACTTCCCTCGTCGGGCACGGGGATTTTCGACTTCCTCCTCCCGACCGAGGGGCCTCATTTTCGGGCATTTTCCTCAGATTTCCAAGCATTTTTAGACACTTTTCCCGACTTTTCCTGCTTACTGATTTCACACTTTTGGCCATTTTTATGCATTTTCCTGGTTACTGATTTCACGCTTTTGGACATTTTCGGAGGTTCCGACGGCTTTTTCGCCTTACTGCTTCGGGCACTTTGCTGACCTTTTCCCGCTTACCCCTTTCAAGGTTTTGGACGTCTCCGGTCGGGTCCGCGCCCCTCGCCCGGGCCGGAACGCCTCCCCGCCGGCCGAGTTCCTCGGGGTCGCCCCCTCGCCCGGGAAAAACCGCTCCCCGCCGTCCCACAGCACTCCGACTCGGCCAGGCAGCCTCACGGGCACAGCGACTCCTGCCCACCTCGGGAACCGACGCCCCGCTCGGGCTCAGGCTCCGAAAAACCACCACAGCGGGGCAGCTACCCTCAATGCAGCCGAAATTCAAACTCCTCCCCTCCGAAAGGCGCGCCTCACCCGGCCACGGCCTCGGAACTGCTCCCCTTCCTCGGGATCGGCCCCTCGCCCGGGAAAACCCGCTCCCCGCCGTCCCACAGCACTCCGACTCGGCCAGGCAGCCTCACGGGCACAGCGACTCCTGCCCACCTCGGGAACCGACGCCCCGCTCGGGCTCAGGCTCCAAAAACCCACAACAGCGGGCAGCTACCCTCAATGCAGCCGAAATTCAAATTCCTCCCCTCCGAAAGGCGCGCCTCACCCGGCCACGGCCTCCAAATCGCTCCCCTTCCTCGGGATCGCCCCCTCGCCCGGGAAAACCCGCTCCCCGCCGTCCCACAGCACTCCGACTCGGCCAGGCAGCCTCACGGGCACAGCGACTCCTGCCCACCTCGGGAACCGACGCCCCGCTCGGGCTCAGGCTCCGAAAAACCACCACAGCGGGGCAGCTACCCTCAATGCAGCCGAAATTCAAATTCCTCCCCTTCGAGAGGCGCGCCTCACCCGGCCACGGCCTCGGAACTGCTCCCCTTCCTCGGGATCGGCCCCTCGCCCGGGAAAACCCGCTCCCCGCCGTCCCACAGCACTCCGACTCGGCCAGGCAGCCTCACGGGCACAGCGACTCCTGCCCACCTCGGGAACCGACGCCCCGCTCGGGCTCAGGCTCCAAAAACCCACAACAGCGGGCAGCTACCCTCAATGCAGCCGAAATTCAAATCCCTCCCCTTCGAAAGGCGCGCCTCACCCGGCCACGGCCTCCAAATCGCTCCCCTTAGGCGAAAATTAAGCCCCCGTGGCCGATAATACCCCTCCTTGATCGTGCACAAGGGCAGCTCCAAGTTGAACGGGCTCAGGCTCCAAAAACCCACAACAGCGGGCAGCTACCCTCAATGCAGCCGAAATTCAAATCCCTCCCCTTCGAAAGGCGCGCCTCACCCGGCCACGGCCTCCAAATCGCTCCCCTTAGGCGAAAATTAAGCCCCCGTGGCCGATAATACCCCTCCTTGATCGTGCACAAGGGCAGCTCCAAGTTGAACGGAGAAGTCAGTAACCAACCAAAAATAAGCTTGGTTACTGATTTCTCCCGTTGGTTACTGACTTCTCCCTTTGGTTACTGATTTCTCCCGTTGGTTACTCATTTCTCTTGTTGGTTACTGATTTCTCCCGTTGGTTACTGACTTCTCCCTTTGGTTACTGATTTCTCCCGTTGGTTACTGACTTCTCCCGTTGGTTACTCATTTCTCCCGTTGGTTACTCATTTCTCCCGTTGGTTACTCATTTCTCCTGTTGGTTACTGATTTCTTGGTTACTCATTTCTCTTCTTGGTTACTCATTTCTCCTGTTGGTTACTGATTTCTTGGTTACTCATTTCTCTTCTTGGTTACTCATTTCCCTTTCTGACACTTAGAATTTTTTTTGACACTTAGAATTCTTTTTGACACTTAGAATTTTTTTTGACACTTAGAATTCTTTTTGACACTTAGAATTTTTTTTGACACTTAGAATTTTTTTGACACTTAGAATTTTTTTTGACACTTAGAATTTTTTTTGACACTTAGAATTTTTTTTGACACTTAGAATTTTTTTTGACACTTAGAATTTTTTTGACACTTAGAATTTTTTTTGACACTTAGAATTTTTTTTGACACTTAGAATTTTTTTTGACACTTAGAATTTTTTTTGACACTTAGAATTTTTTTTGACACTTAGAATTTTTTTTGACACTTAGAATTCTTTTTGACACTTAGAATTTTTTTTGACACTTAGAATTTTTTTGACACTTAGAATTTTTTTGACACTTAGAATTCTTTTTGACACTTAGAATTTTTTTTGACACTTAGAATTTTTTTTGACACTTAGAATTTTTTTTGACACTTAGAATTTTTTTCTAAGTTTTTCCTTCTGGTTACTGACTTCCCTCGTCGGGCACGGGGATTTTCGACTTCCTCCTCCCGACCGAGGGGCCTCATTTTCGGGCATTTTCCTCAGATTTCCAAGCATTTTTAGACACTTTTCCCGACTTTTCCTGCTTACTGATTTCACACTTTTGGCCATTTTTATGCATTTTCCTGGTTACTGATTTCACGCTTTTGGACATTTTCGGAGGTTCCGACGGCTTTTTCGCCTTACTGCTTCGGGCACTTTGCTGACCTTTTCCCGCTTACCCCTTTCAAGGTTTTGGACGTCTCCGGTCGTGTCCGCGCCCCTCGCCCGGGCCGGAACGCCTCCCCGCCGGCCGAGTTCCTCGGGGTCGCCCCCTCGCCCGGGAAAAACCGCTCCCCGCCGTCCCACAGCACTCCGACTCGGCCAGGCAGCCTCACGGGCACAGCGACTCCTGCCCACCTCGGGAACCGACGCCCCGCTCGGGCTCAGGCTCCGAAAAACCACCACAGCGGGGCAGCTACCCTCAATGCAGCCGAAATTCAAACTCCTCCCCTCCGAAAGGCGCGCCTCACCCGGCCACGGCCTCGGAACTGCTCCCCTTCCTCGGGATCGGCCCCTCGCCCGGGAAAACCCGCTCCCCGCCGTCCCACAGCACTCCGACTCGGCCAGGCAGCCTCACGGGCACAGCGACTCCTGCCCACCTCGGGAACCGACGCCCCGCTCGGGCTCAGGCTCCGAAAACCCACAACAGCGGGCAGCTACCCTCAATGCAGCCGAAATTCAAATTCCTCCCCTCCGAAAGGCGCGCCTCACCCGGCCACGGCCTCCAAATCGCTCCCCTTCCTCGGGATCGCCCCCTCGCCCGGGAAAACCCGCTCCCCGCCGTCCCACAGCACTCCGACTCGGCCAGGCAGCCTCACGGGCACAGCGACTCCTGCCCACCTCGGGAACCGACGCCCCGCTCGGGCTCAGGCTCCGAAAAACCACCACAGCGGGGCAGCTACCCTCAATGCAGCCGAAATTCAAATTCCTCCCCTTCGAGAGGCGCGCCTCACCCGGCCACGGCCTCCAAATCGCTCCCCTTAGGCGAAAATTAAGCCCCCGTGGCGGATAATACCCCTCCTTGATCGTGCACAAGGGCAGCTCCAAGTTGAACGGAGAAGTCAGTAACCAACCAAAAATAAGCTTGGTTACTGATTTCTCCCGTTGGTTACTGACTTCTCCCTTTGGTTACTGATTTCTCCCGTTGGTTACTCATTTCTCTTGTTGGTTACTGATTTCTCCCGTTGGTTACTGACTTCTCCCTTTGGTTACTGATTTCTCCCGTTGGTTACTGACTTCTCCCGTTGGTTACTCATTTCTCCCGTTGGTTACTCATTTCTCCCGTTGGTTACTCATTTCTCCTGTTGGTTACTGATTTCTTGGTTACTCATTTCTCTTCTTGGTTACTCATTTCTCCTGTTGGTTACTGATTTCTTGGTTACTCATTTCTCTTCTTGGTTACTCATTTCCCTTTCTGACACTTAGAATTTTTTTTGACACTTAGAATTCTTTTTGACACTTAGAATTTTTTTTGACACTTAGAATTTTTTTTGACACTTAGAATTTTTTTTGACACTTAGAATTTTTTTGACACTTAGAATTTTTTTTGACACTTAGAATTTTTTTTGACACTTAGAATTTTTTTTGACACTTAGAATTTTTTTTGACACTTAGAATTTTTTTGACACTTAGAATTTTTTTTGACACTTAGAATTTTTTTTGACACTTAGAATTTTTTTTGACACTTAGAATTTTTTTTGACACTTAGAATTTTTTTTGACACTTAGAATTTTTTTTGACACTTAGAATTCTTTTTGACACTTAGAATTTTTTTTGACACTTAGAATTTTTTTGACACTTAGAATTTTTTTGACACTTAGAATTCTTTTTGACACTTAGAATTTTTTTTGACACTTAGAATTTTTTTTGACACTTAGAATTCTTTTTGACACTTAGAATTTTTTTTGACACTTAGAATTTTTTTGACACTTAGAATTTTTTTGACACTTAGAATTCTTTTTGACACTTAGAATTTTTTTTGACACTTAGAATTTTTTTTGACACTTAGAATTTTTTTTGACACTTAGAATTTTTTTCTAAGTTTTTCCTTCTGGTTACTGACTTCCCTCGTCGGGCACGGGGATTTTCGACTTCCTCCTCCCGACCGAGGGGCCTCATTTTCGGGCATTTTCCTCAGATTTCCAAGCATTTTTAGACACTTTTCCCGACTTTTCCTGCTTACTGATTTCACACTTTTGGCCATTTTTATGCATTTTCCTGGTTACTGATTTCACGCTTTTGGACATTTTCGGAGGTTCCGACGGCTTTTTCGCCTTACTGCTTCGGGCACTTTGCTGACCTTTTCCCGCTTACCCCTTTCAAGGTTTTGGACGTCTCCGGTCGGGTCCGCGCCCCTCGCCCGGGCCGGAACGCCTCCCCGCCGGCCGAGTTCCTCGGGGTCGCCCCCTCGCCCGGGAAAAACCGCTCCCCGCCGTCCCACAGCACTCCGACTCGGCCAGGCAGCCTCACGGGCACAGCGACTCCTGCCCACCTCGGGAACCGACGCCCCGCTCGGGCTCAGGCTCCGAAAAACCACCACAGCGGGGCAGCTACCCTCAATGCAGCCGAAATTCAAACTCCTCCCCTCCGAAAGGCGCGCCTCACCCGGCCACGGCCTCGGAACTGCTCCCCTTCCTCGGGATCGGCCCCTCGCCCGGGAAAACCCGCTCCCCGCCGTCCCACAGCACTCCGACTCGGCCAGGCAGCCTCACGGGCACAGCGACTCCTGCCCACCTCGGGAACCGACGCCCCGCTCGGGCTCAGGCTCCAAAAACCCACAACAGCGGGCAGCTACCCTCAATGCAGCCGAAATTCAAATTCCTCCCCTCCGAAAGGCGCGCCTCACCCGGCCACGGCCTCCAAATCGCTCCCCTTCCTCGGGATCGCCCCCTCGCCCGGGAAAACCCGCTCCCCGCCGTCCCACAGCACTCCGACTCGGCCAGGCAGCCTCACGGGCACAGCGACTCCTGCCCACCTCGGGAACCGACGCCCCGCTCGGGCTCAGGCTCCGAAAAACCACCACAGCGGGGCAGCTACCCTCAATGCAGCCGAAATTCAAATTCCTCCCCTTCGAGAGGCGCGCCTCACCCGGCCACGGCCTCGGAACTGCTCCCCTTCCTCGGGATCGGCCCCTCGCCCGGGAAAACCCGCTCCCCGCCGTCCCACAGCACTCCGACTCGGCCAGGCAGCCTCACGGGCACAGCGACTCCTGCCCACCTCGGGAACCGACGCCCCGCTCGGGCTCAGGCTCCAAAAACCCACAACAGCGGGCAGCTACCCTCAATGCAGCCGAAATTCAAATCCCTCCCCTTCGAAAGGCGCGCCTCACCCGGCCACGGCCTCCAAATCGCTCCCCTTAGGCGAAAATTAAGCCCCCGTGGCCGATAATACCCCTCCTTGATCGTGCACAAGGGCAGCTCCAAGTTGAACGGGCTCAGGCTCCAAAAACCCACAACAGCGGGCAGCTACCCTCAATGCAGCCGAAATTCAAATCCCTCCCCTTCGAAAGGCGCGCCTCACCCGGCCACGGCCTCCAAATCGCTCCCCTTAGGCGAAAATTAAGCCCCCGTGGCCGATAATACCCCTCCTTGATCGTGCACAAGGGCAGCTCCAAGTTGAACGGAGAAGTCAGTAACCAACCAAAAATAAGCTTGGTTACTGATTTCTCCCGTTGGTTACTGACTTCTCCCTTTGGTTACTGATTTCTCCCGTTGGTTACTCATTTCTCTTGTTGGTTACTGATTTCTCCCGTTGGTTACTGACTTCTCCCTTTGGTTACTGATTTCTCCCGTTGGTTACTGACTTCTCCCGTTGGTTACTCATTTCTCCCGTTGGTTACTCATTTCTCCCGTTGGTTACTCATTTCTCCTGTTGGTTACTGATTTCTTGGTTACTCATTTCTCTTCTTGGTTACTCATTTCTCCTGTTGGTTACTGATTTCTTGGTTACTCATTTCTCTTCTTGGTTACTCATTTCCCTTTCTGACACTTAGAATTTTTTTTGACACTTAGAATTCTTTTTGACACTTAGAATTTTTTTTGACACTTAGAATTCTTTTTGACACTTAGAATTTTTTTTGACACTTAGAATTTTTTTGACACTTAGAATTTTTTTTGACACTTAGAATTTTTTTTGACACTTAGAATTTTTTTTGACACTTAGAATTTTTTTTGACACTTAGAATTTTTTTGACACTTAGAATTTTTTTTGACACTTAGAATTTTTTTTGACACTTAGAATTTTTTTTGACACTTAGAATTTTTTTTGACACTTAGAATTTTTTTTGACACTTAGAATTTTTTTTGACACTTAGAATTCTTTTTGACACTTAGAATTTTTTTTGACACTTAGAATTTTTTTGACACTTAGAATTTTTTTGACACTTAGAATTCTTTTTGACACTTAGAATTTTTTTTGACACTTAGAATTTTTTTTGACACTTAGAATTTTTTTTGACACTTAGAATTTTTTTCTAAGTTTTTCCTTCTGGTTACTGACTTCCCTCGTCGGGCACGGGGATTTTCGACTTCCTCCTCCCGACCGAGGGGCCTCATTTTCGGGCATTTTCCTCAGATTTCCAAGCATTTTTAGACACTTTTCCCGACTTTTCCTGCTTACTGATTTCACACTTTTGGCCATTTTTATGCATTTTCCTGGTTACTGATTTCACGCTTTTGGACATTTTCGGAGGTTCCGACGGCTTTTTCGCCTTACTGCTTCGGGCACTTTGCTGACCTTTTCCCGCTTACCCCTTTCAAGGTTTTGGACGTCTCCGGTCGTGTCCGCGCCCCTCGCCCGGGCCGGAACGCCTCCCCGCCGGCCGAGTTCCTCGGGGTCGCCCCCTCGCCCGGGAAAAACCGCTCCCCGCCGTCCCACAGCACTCCGACTCGGCCAGGCAGCCTCACGGGCACAGCGACTCCTGCCCACCTCGGGAACCGACGCCCCGCTCGGGCTCAGGCTCCGAAAAACCACCACAGCGGGGCAGCTACCCTCAATGCAGCCGAAATTCAAACTCCTCCCCTCCGAAAGGCGCGCCTCACCCGGCCACGGCCTCGGAACTGCTCCCCTTCCTCGGGATCGGCCCCTCGCCCGGGAAAACCCGCTCCCCGCCGTCCCACAGCACTCCGACTCGGCCAGGCAGCCTCACGGGCACAGCGACTCCTGCCCACCTCGGGAACCGACGCCCCGCTCGGGCTCAGGCTCCGAAAACCCACAACAGCGGGCAGCTACCCTCAATGCAGCCGAAATTCAAATTCCTCCCCTCCGAAAGGCGCGCCTCACCCGGCCACGGCCTCCAAATCGCTCCCCTTCCTCGGGATCGCCCCCTCGCCCGGGAAAACCCGCTCCCCGCCGTCCCACAGCACTCCGACTCGGCCAGGCAGCCTCACGGGCACAGCGACTCCTGCCCACCTCGGGAACCGACGCCCCGCTCGGGCTCAGGCTCCGAAAAACCACCACAGCGGGGCAGCTACCCTCAATGCAGCCGAAATTCAAATTCCTCCCCTTCGAGAGGCGCGCCTCACCCGGCCACGGCCTCCAAATCGCTCCCCTTAGGCGAAAATTAAGCCCCCGTGGCGGATAATACCCCTCCTTGATCGTGCACAAGGGCAGCTCCAAGTTGAACGGAGAAGTCAGTAACCAACCAAAAATAAGCTTGGTTACTGATTTCTCCCGTTGGTTACTGACTTCTCCCTTTGGTTACTGATTTCTCCCGTTGGTTACTCATTTCTCTTGTTGGTTACTGATTTCTCCCGTTGGTTACTGACTTCTCCCTTTGGTTACTGATTTCTCCCGTTGGTTACTGACTTCTCCCGTTGGTTACTCATTTCTCCCGTTGGTTACTCATTTCTCCCGTTGGTTACTCATTTCTCCTGTTGGTTACTGATTTCTTGGTTACTCATTTCTCTTCTTGGTTACTCATTTCTCCTGTTGGTTACTGATTTCTTGGTTACTCATTTCTCTTCTTGGTTACTCATTTCCCTTTCTGACACTTAGAATTTTTTTTGACACTTAGAATTCTTTTTGACACTTAGAATTTTTTTTGACACTTAGAATTTTTTTTGACACTTAGAATTTTTTTTGACACTTAGAATTTTTTTGACACTTAGAATTTTTTTTGACACTTAGAATTTTTTTTGACACTTAGAATTTTTTTTGACACTTAGAATTTTTTTTGACACTTAGAATTTTTTTGACACTTAGAATTTTTTTTGACACTTAGAATTTTTTTTGACACTTAGAATTTTTTTTGACACTTAGAATTTTTTTTGACACTTAGAATTTTTTTTGACACTTAGAATTTTTTTTGACACTTAGAATTCTTTTTGACACTTAGAATTTTTTTTGACACTTAGAATTTTTTTGACACTTAGAATTTTTTTGACACTTAGAATTCTTTTTGACACTTAGAATTTTTTTTGACACTTAGAATTTTTTTTGACACTTAGAATTCTTTTTGACACTTAGAATTTTTTTTGACACTTAGAATTTTTTTGACACTTAGAATTTTTTTGACACTTAGAATTCTTTTTGACACTTAGAATTTTTTTTGACACTTAGAATTTTTTTTGACACTTAGAATTTTTTTTGACACTTAGAATTTTTTTCTAAGTTTTTCCTTCTGGTTACTGACTTCCCTCGTCGGGCACGGGGATTTTCGACTTCCTCCTCCCGACCGAGGGGCCTCATTTTCGGGCATTTTCCTCAGATTTCCAAGCATTTTTAGACACTTTTCCCGACTTTTCCTGCTTACTGATTTCACACTTTTGGCCATTTTTATGCATTTTCCTGGTTACTGATTTCACGCTTTTGGACATTTTCGGAGGTTCCGACGGCTTTTTCGCCTTACTGCTTCGGGCACTTTGCTGACCTTTTCCCGCTTACCCCTTTCAAGGTTTTGGACGTCTCCGGTCGGGTCCGCGCCCCTCGCCCGGGCCGGAACGCCTCCCCGCCGGCCGAGTTCCTCGGGGTCGCCCCCTCGCCCGGGAAAAACCGCTCCCCGCCGTCCCACAGCACTCCGACTCGGCCAGGCAGCCTCACGGGCACAGCGACTCCTGCCCACCTCGGGAACCGACGCCCCGCTCGGGCTCAGGCTCCGAAAAACCACCACAGCGGGGCAGCTACCCTCAATGCAGCCGAAATTCAAACTCCTCCCCTCCGAAAGGCGCGCCTCACCCGGCCACGGCCTCGGAACTGCTCCCCTTCCTCGGGATCGGCCCCTCGCCCGGGAAAACCCGCTCCCCGCCGTCCCACAGCACTCCGACTCGGCCAGGCAGCCTCACGGGCACAGCGACTCCTGCCCACCTCGGGAACCGACGCCCCGCTCGGGCTCAGGCTCCGAAAACCCACAACAGCGGGCAGCTACCCTCAATGCAGCCGAAATTCAAATTCCTCCCCTCCGAAAGGCGCGCCTCACCCGGCCACGGCCTCCAAATCGCTCCCCTTCCTCGGGATCGCCCCCTCGCCCGGGAAAACCCGCTCCCCGCCGTCCCACAGCACTCCGACTCGGCCAGGCAGCCTCACGGGCACAGCGACTCCTGCCCACCTCGGGAACCGACGCCCCGCTCGGGCTCAGGCTCCGAAAAACCACCACAGCGGGGCAGCTACCCTCAATGCAGCCGAAATTCAAATCCCTCCCCTTCGAGAGGCGCGCCTCACCCGGCCACGGCCTCCAAATCGCTCCCCTTAGGCGAAAATTAAGCCCCCGTGGCCGATAATACCCCTCCTTGATCGTGCACAAGGGCAGCTCCAAGTTGAACGGGCTCAGGCTCCAAAAACCCACAACAGCGGGCAGCTACCCTCAATGCAGCCGAAATTCAAATCCCTCCCCTTCGAGAGGCGCGCCTCACCCGGCCACGGCCTCCAAATCGCTCCCCTTAGGCGAAAATTAAGCCCCCGTGGCCGATAATACCCCTCCTTGATCGTGCACAAGGGCAGCTCCAAGTTGAACGGGCTCAGGCTCCAAAAACCCACAACAGCGGGCAGCTACCCTCAATGCAGCCGAAATTCAAATCCCTCCCCTTCGAAAGGCGCGCCTCACCCGGCCACGGCCTCCAAATCGCTCCCCTTAGGCGAAAATTAAGCCCCCGTGGCCGATAATACCCCTCCTTGATCGTGCACAAGGGCAGCTCCAAGTTGAACGGGCTCAGGCTCCAAAAACCCACAACAGCGGGCAGCTACCCTCAATGCAGCCGAAATTCAAATCCCTCCCCTTCGAAAGGCGCGCCTCACCCGGCCACGGCCTCCAAATCGCTCCCCTTAGGCGAAAATTAAGCCCCCGTGGCGGATAATACCCCTCCTTGATCGTGCACAAGGGCAGCTCCAAGTTGAACGGAGAAGTCAGTAACCAACCAAAAATAAGCTTGGTTACTGATTTCTCCCGTTGGTTACTGACTTCTCCCTTTGGTTACTGATTTCTCCCGTTGGTTACTCATTTCTCTTGTTGGTTACTGATTTCTCCCGTTGGTTACTGACTTCTCCCTTTGGTTACTGATTTCTCCCGTTGGTTACTGACTTCTCCCGTTGGTTACTCATTTCTCCCGTTGGTTACTCATTTCTCCCGTTGGTTACTCATTTCTCCTGTTGGTTACTGATTTCTTGGTTACTCATTTCTCTTCTTGGTTACTCATTTCTCCTGTTGGTTACTGATTTCTTGGTTACTCATTTCTCTTCTTGGTTACTCATTTCCCTTTCTGACACTTAGAATTTTTTTTGACACTTAGAATTCTTTTTGACACTTAGAATTTTTTTTGACACTTAGAATTTTTTTTGACACTTAGAATTTTTTTTGACACTTAGAATTTTTTTGACACTTAGAATTTTTTTTGACACTTAGAATTTTTTTTGACACTTAGAATTTTTTTTGACACTTAGAATTTTTTTTGACACTTAGAATTTTTTTGACACTTAGAATTTTTTTTGACACTTAGAATTTTTTTTGACACTTAGAATTTTTTTTGACACTTAGAATTTTTTTTGACACTTAGAATTTTTTTTGACACTTAGAATTTTTTTTGACACTTAGAATTCTTTTTGACACTTAGAATTTTTTTTGACACTTAGAATTTTTTTGACACTTAGAATTTTTTTGACACTTAGAATTCTTTTTGACACTTAGAATTTTTTTTGACACTTAGAATTTTTTTTGACACTTAGAATTTTTTTTGACACTTAGAATTTTTTTCTAAGTTTTTCCTTCTGGTTACTGACTTCCCTCGTCGGGCACGGGGATTTTCGACTTCCTCCTCCCGACCGAGGGGCCTCATTTTCGGGCATTTTCCTCAGATTTCCAAGCATTTTTAGACACTTTTCCCGACTTTTCCTGCTTACTGATTTCACACTTTTGGCCATTTTTATGCATTTTCCTGGTTACTGATTTCACGCTTTTGGACATTTTCGGAGGTTCCGACGGCTTTTTCGCCTTACTGCTTCGGGCACTTTGCTGACCTTTTCCCGCTTACCCCTTTCAAGGTTTTGGACGTCTCCGGTCGGGTCCGCGCCCCTCGCCCGGGCCGGAACGCCTCCCCGCCGGCCGAGTTCCTCGGGGTCGCCCCCTCGCCCGGGAAAAACCGCTCCCCGCCGTCCCACAGCACTCCGACTCGGCCAGGCAGCCTCACGGGCACAGCGACTCCTGCCCACCTCGGGAACCGACGCCCCGCTCGGGCTCAGGCTCCGAAAAACCACCACAGCGGGGCAGCTACCCTCAATGCAGCCGAAATTCAAACTCCTCCCCTCCGAAAGGCGCGCCTCACCCGGCCACGGCCTCGGAACTGCTCCCCTTCCTCGGGATCGGCCCCTCGCCCGGGAAAACCCGCTCCCCGCCGTCCCACAGCACTCCGACTCGGCCAGGCAGCCTCACGGGCACAGCGACTCCTGCCCACCTCGGGAACCGACGCCCCGCTCGGGCTCAGGCTCCGAAAACCCACAACAGCGGGCAGCTACCCTCAATGCAGCCGAAATTCAAATTCCTCCCCTCCGAAAGGCGCGCCTCACCCGGCCACGGCCTCCAAATCGCTCCCCTTCCTCGGGATCGCCCCCTCGCCCGGGAAAACCCGCTCCCCGCCGTCCCACAGCACTCCGACTCGGCCAGGCAGCCTCACGGGCACAGCGACTCCTGCCCACCTCGGGAACCGACGCCCCGCTCGGGCTCAGGCTCCGAAAAACCACCACAGCGGGGCAGCTACCCTCAATGCAGCCGAAATTCAAATTCCTCCCCTTCGAGAGGCGCGCCTCACCCGGCCACGGCCTCGGAACTGCTCCCCTTCCTCGGGATCGGCCCCTCGCCCGGGAAAACCCGCTCCCCGCCGTCCCACAGCACTCCGACTCGGCCAGGCAGCCTCACGGGCACAGCGACTCCTGCCCACCTCGGGAACCGACGCCCCGCTCGGGCTCAGGCTCCAAAAACCCACAACAGCGGGCAGCTACCCTCAATGCAGCCGAAATTCAAATCCCTCCCCTTCGAAAGGCGCGCCTCACCCGGCCACGGCCTCCAAATCGCTCCCCTTAGGCGAAAATTAAGCCCCCGTGGCCGATAATACCCCTCCTTGATCGTGCACAAGGGCAGCTCCAAGTTGAACGGGCTCAGGCTCCAAAAACCCACAACAGCGGGCAGCTACCCTCAATGCAGCCGAAATTCAAATCCCTCCCCTTCGAAAGGCGCGCCTCACCCGGCCACGGCCTCCAAATCGCTCCCCTTAGGCGAAAATTAAGCCCCCGTGGCCGATAATACCCCTCCTTGATCGTGCACAAGGGCAGCTCCAAGTTGAACGGGCTCAGGCTCCAAAAACCCACAACAGCGGGCAGCTACCCTCAATGCAGCCGAAATTCAAATCCCTCCCCTTCGAAAGGCGCGCCTCACCCGGCCACGGCCTCCAAATCGCTCCCCTTAGGCGAAAATTAAGCCCCCGTGGCGGATAATACCCCTCCTTGATCGTGCACAAGGGCAGCTCCAAGTTGAACGGAGAAGTCAGTAACCAACCAAAAATAAGCTTGGTTACTGATTTCTCCCGTTGGTTACTGACTTCTCCCTTTGGTTACTGATTTCTCCCGTTGGTTACTCATTTCTCTTGTTGGTTACTGATTTCTCCCGTTGGTTACTGACTTCTCCCTTTGGTTACTGATTTCTCCCGTTGGTTACTGACTTCTCCCGTTGGTTACTCATTTCTCCCGTTGGTTACTCATTTCTCCCGTTGGTTACTCATTTCTCCTGTTGGTTACTGATTTCTTGGTTACTCATTTCTCTTCTTGGTTACTCATTTCTCCTGTTGGTTACTGATTTCTTGGTTACTCATTTCTCTTCTTGGTTACTCATTTCCCTTTCTGACACTTAGAATTTTTTTTGACACTTAGAATTCTTTTTGACACTTAGAATTTTTTTTGACACTTAGAATTCTTTTTGACACTTAGAATTTTTTTTGACACTTAGAATTTTTTTGACACTTAGAATTTTTTTTGACACTTAGAATTTTTTTTGACACTTAGAATTTTTTTTGACACTTAGAATTTTTTTTGACACTTAGAATTTTTTTGACACTTAGAATTTTTTTTGACACTTAGAATTTTTTTTGACACTTAGAATTTTTTTTGACACTTAGAATTTTTTTTGACACTTAGAATTTTTTTTGACACTTAGAATTTTTTTTGACACTTAGAATTCTTTTTGACACTTAGAATTTTTTTTGACACTTAGAATTTTTTTGACACTTAGAATTTTTTTGACACTTAGAATTCTTTTTGACACTTAGAATTTTTTTTGACACTTAGAATTTTTTTTGACACTTAGAATTTTTTTTGACACTTAGAATTTTTTTCTAAGTTTTTCCTTCTGGTTACTGACTTCCCTCGTCGGGCACGGGGATTTTCGACTTCCTCCTCCCGACCGAGGGGCCTCATTTTCGGGCATTTTCCTCAGATTTCCAAGCATTTTTAGACACTTTTCCCGACTTTTCCTGCTTACTGATTTCACACTTTTGGCCATTTTTATGCATTTTCCTGGTTACTGATTTCACGCTTTTGGACATTTTCGGAGGTTCCGACGGCTTTTTCGCCTTACTGCTTCGGGCACTTTGCTGACCTTTTCCCGCTTACCCCTTTCAAGGTTTTGGACGTCTCCGGTCGGGTCCGCGCCCCTCGCCCGGGCCGGAACGCCTCCCCGCCGGCCGAGTTCCTCGGGGTCGCCCCCTCGCCCGGGAAAAACCGCTCCCCGCCGTCCCACAGCACTCCGACTCGGCCAGGCAGCCTCACGGGCACAGCGACTCCTGCCCACCTCGGGAACCGACGCCCCGCTCGGGCTCAGGCTCCGAAAAACCACCACAGCGGGGCAGCTACCCTCAATGCAGCCGAAATTCAAACTCCTCCCCTCCGAAAGGCGCGCCTCACCCGGCCACGGCCTCGGAACTGCTCCCCTTCCTCGGGATCGGCCCCTCGCCCGGGAAAACCCGCTCCCCGCCGTCCCACAGCACTCCGACTCGGCCAGGCAGCCTCACGGGCACAGCGACTCCTGCCCACCTCGGGAACCGACGCCCCGCTCGGGCTCAGGCTCCGAAAACCCACAACAGCGGGCAGCTACCCTCAATGCAGCCGAAATTCAAATTCCTCCCCTCCGAAAGGCGCGCCTCACCCGGCCACGGCCTCCAAATCGCTCCCCTTCCTCGGGATCGCCCCCTCGCCCGGGAAAACCCGCTCCCCGCCGTCCCACAGCACTCCGACTCGGCCAGGCAGCCTCACGGGCACAGCGACTCCTGCCCACCTCGGGAACCGACGCCCCGCTCGGGCTCAGGCTCCGAAAAACCACCACAGCGGGGCAGCTACCCTCAATGCAGCCGAAATTCAAATTCCTCCCCTTCGAGAGGCGCGCCTCACCCGGCCACGGCCTCCAAATCGCTCCCCTTAGGCGAAAATTAAGCCCCCGTGGCGGATAATACCCCTCCTTGATCGTGCACAAGGGCAGCTCCAAGTTGAACGGAGAAGTCAGTAACCAACCAAAAATAAGCTTGGTTACTGATTTCTCCCGTTGGTTACTGACTTCTCCCTTTGGTTACTGATTTCTCCCGTTGGTTACTCATTTCTCTTGTTGGTTACTGATTTCTCCCGTTGGTTACTGACTTCTCCCTTTGGTTACTGATTTCTCCCGTTGGTTACTGACTTCTCCCGTTGGTTACTCATTTCTCCCGTTGGTTACTCATTTCTCCCGTTGGTTACTCATTTCTCCTGTTGGTTACTGATTTCTTGGTTACTCATTTCTCTTCTTGGTTACTCATTTCTCCTGTTGGTTACTGATTTCTTGGTTACTCATTTCTCTTCTTGGTTACTCATTTCCCTTTCTGACACTTAGAATTTTTTTTGACACTTAGAATTCTTTTTGACACTTAGAATTTTTTTTGACACTTAGAATTTTTTTTGACACTTAGAATTTTTTTTGACACTTAGAATTTTTTTGACACTTAGAATTTTTTTTGACACTTAGAATTTTTTTTGACACTTAGAATTTTTTTTGACACTTAGAATTTTTTTTGACACTTAGAATTTTTTTGACACTTAGAATTTTTTTTGACACTTAGAATTTTTTTTGACACTTAGAATTTTTTTTGACACTTAGAATTTTTTTTGACACTTAGAATTTTTTTTGACACTTAGAATTTTTTTTGACACTTAGAATTCTTTTTGACACTTAGAATTTTTTTTGACACTTAGAATTTTTTTGACACTTAGAATTTTTTTGACACTTAGAATTCTTTTTGACACTTAGAATTTTTTTTGACACTTAGAATTTTTTTTGACACTTAGAATTCTTTTTGACACTTAGAATTTTTTTTGACACTTAGAATTTTTTTGACACTTAGAATTTTTTTGACACTTAGAATTCTTTTTGACACTTAGAATTTTTTTTGACACTTAGAATTTTTTTTGACACTTAGAATTTTTTTTGACACTTAGAATTTTTTTCTAAGTTTTTCCTTCTGGTTACTGACTTCCCTCGTCGGGCACGGGGATTTTCGACTTCCTCCTCCCGACCGAGGGGCCTCATTTTCGGGCATTTTCCTCAGATTTCCAAGCATTTTTAGACACTTTTCCCGACTTTTCCTGCTTACTGATTTCACACTTTTGGCCATTTTTATGCATTTTCCTGGTTACTGATTTCACGCTTTTGGACATTTTCGGAGGTTCCGACGGCTTTTTCGCCTTACTGCTTCGGGCACTTTGCTGACCTTTTCCCGCTTACCCCTTTCAAGGTTTTGGACGTCTCCGGTCGGGTCCGCGCCCCTCGCCCGGGCCGGAACGCCTCCCCGCCGGCCGAGTTCCTCGGGGTCGCCCCCTCGCCCGGGAAAAACCGCTCCCCGCCGTCCCACAGCACTCCGACTCGGCCAGGCAGCCTCACGGGCACAGCGACTCCTGCCCACCTCGGGAACCGACGCCCCGCTCGGGCTCAGGCTCCGAAAAACCACCACAGCGGGGCAGCTACCCTCAATGCAGCCGAAATTCAAACTCCTCCCCTCCGAAAGGCGCGCCTCACCCGGCCACGGCCTCGGAACTGCTCCCCTTCCTCGGGATCGGCCCCTCGCCCGGGAAAACCCGCTCCCCGCCGTCCCACAGCACTCCGACTCGGCCAGGCAGCCTCACGGGCACAGCGACTCCTGCCCACCTCGGGAACCGACGCCCCGCTCGGGCTCAGGCTCCAAAAACCCACAACAGCGGGCAGCTACCCTCAATGCAGCCGAAATTCAAATTCCTCCCCTCCGAAAGGCGCGCCTCACCCGGCCACGGCCTCCAAATCGCTCCCCTTCCTCGGGATCGCCCCCTCGCCCGGGAAAACCCGCTCCCCGCCGTCCCACAGCACTCCGACTCGGCCAGGCAGCCTCACGGGCACAGCGACTCCTGCCCACCTCGGGAACCGACGCCCCGCTCGGGCTCAGGCTCCGAAAAACCACCACAGCGGGGCAGCTACCCTCAATGCAGCCGAAATTCAAATTCCTCCCCTTCGAGAGGCGCGCCTCACCCGGCCACGGCCTCGGAACTGCTCCCCTTCCTCGGGATCGGCCCCTCGCCCGGGAAAACCCGCTCCCCGCCGTCCCACAGCACTCCGACTCGGCCAGGCAGCCTCACGGGCACAGCGACTCCTGCCCACCTCGGGAACCGACGCCCCGCTCGGGCTCAGGCTCCAAAAACCCACAACAGCGGGCAGCTACCCTCAATGCAGCCGAAATTCAAATCCCTCCCCTTCGAAAGGCGCGCCTCACCCGGCCACGGCCTCCAAATCGCTCCCCTTAGGCGAAAATTAAGCCCCCGTGGCCGATAATACCCCTCCTTGATCGTGCACAAGGGCAGCTCCAAGTTGAACGGGCTCAGGCTCCAAAAACCCACAACAGCGGGCAGCTACCCTCAATGCAGCCGAAATTCAAATCCCTCCCCTTCGAAAGGCGCGCCTCACCCGGCCACGGCCTCCAAATCGCTCCCCTTAGGCGAAAATTAAGCCCCCGTGGCCGATAATACCCCTCCTTGATCGTGCACAAGGGCAGCTCCAAGTTGAACGGAGAAGTCAGTAACCAACCAAAAATAAGCTTGGTTACTGATTTCTCCCGTTGGTTACTGACTTCTCCCTTTGGTTACTGATTTCTCCCGTTGGTTACTCATTTCTCTTGTTGGTTACTGATTTCTCCCGTTGGTTACTGACTTCTCCCTTTGGTTACTGATTTCTCCCGTTGGTTACTGACTTCTCCCGTTGGTTACTCATTTCTCCCGTTGGTTACTCATTTCTCCCGTTGGTTACTCATTTCTCCTGTTGGTTACTGATTTCTTGGTTACTCATTTCTCTTCTTGGTTACTCATTTCTCCTGTTGGTTACTGATTTCTTGGTTACTCATTTCTCTTCTTGGTTACTCATTTCCCTTTCTGACACTTAGAATTTTTTTTGACACTTAGAATTCTTTTTGACACTTAGAATTTTTTTTGACACTTAGAATTCTTTTTGACACTTAGAATTTTTTTTGACACTTAGAATTTTTTTGACACTTAGAATTTTTTTTGACACTTAGAATTTTTTTTGACACTTAGAATTTTTTTTGACACTTAGAATTTTTTTTGACACTTAGAATTTTTTTGACACTTAGAATTTTTTTTGACACTTAGAATTTTTTTTGACACTTAGAATTTTTTTTGACACTTAGAATTTTTTTTGACACTTAGAATTTTTTTTGACACTTAGAATTTTTTTTGACACTTAGAATTCTTTTTGACACTTAGAATTTTTTTTGACACTTAGAATTTTTTTGACACTTAGAATTTTTTTGACACTTAGAATTCTTTTTGACACTTAGAATTTTTTTTGACACTTAGAATTTTTTTTGACACTTAGAATTTTTTTTGACACTTAGAATTTTTTTCTAAGTTTTTCCTTCTGGTTACTGACTTCCCTCGTCGGGCACGGGGATTTTCGACTTCCTCCTCCCGACCGAGGGGCCTCATTTTCGGGCATTTTCCTCAGATTTCCAAGCATTTTTAGACACTTTTCCCGACTTTTCCTGCTTACTGATTTCACACTTTTGGCCATTTTTATGCATTTTCCTGGTTACTGATTTCACGCTTTTGGACATTTTCGGAGGTTCCGACGGCTTTTTCGCCTTACTGCTTCGGGCACTTTGCTGACCTTTTCCCGCTTACCCCTTTCAAGGTTTTGGACGTCTCCGGTCGTGTCCGCGCCCCTCGCCCGGGCCGGAACGCCTCCCCGCCGGCCGAGTTCCTCGGGGTCGCCCCCTCGCCCGGGAAAAACCGCTCCCCGCCGTCCCACAGCACTCCGACTCGGCCAGGCAGCCTCACGGGCACAGCGACTCCTGCCCACCTCGGGAACCGACGCCCCGCTCGGGCTCAGGCTCCGAAAAACCACCACAGCGGGGCAGCTACCCTCAATGCAGCCGAAATTCAAACTCCTCCCCTCCGAAAGGCGCGCCTCACCCGGCCACGGCCTCGGAACTGCTCCCCTTCCTCGGGATCGGCCCCTCGCCCGGGAAAACCCGCTCCCCGCCGTCCCACAGCACTCCGACTCGGCCAGGCAGCCTCACGGGCACAGCGACTCCTGCCCACCTCGGGAACCGACGCCCCGCTCGGGCTCAGGCTCCGAAAACCCACAACAGCGGGCAGCTACCCTCAATGCAGCCGAAATTCAAATTCCTCCCCTCCGAAAGGCGCGCCTCACCCGGCCACGGCCTCCAAATCGCTCCCCTTCCTCGGGATCGCCCCCTCGCCCGGGAAAACCCGCTCCCCGCCGTCCCACAGCACTCCGACTCGGCCAGGCAGCCTCACGGGCACAGCGACTCCTGCCCACCTCGGGAACCGACGCCCCGCTCGGGCTCAGGCTCCGAAAAACCACCACAGCGGGGCAGCTACCCTCAATGCAGCCGAAATTCAAATTCCTCCCCTTCGAGAGGCGCGCCTCACCCGGCCACGGCCTCCAAATCGCTCCCCTTAGGCGAAAATTAAGCCCCCGTGGCGGATAATACCCCTCCTTGATCGTGCACAAGGGCAGCTCCAAGTTGAACGGAGAAGTCAGTAACCAACCAAAAATAAGCTTGGTTACTGATTTCTCCCGTTGGTTACTGACTTCTCCCTTTGGTTACTGATTTCTCCCGTTGGTTACTCATTTCTCTTGTTGGTTACTGATTTCTCCCGTTGGTTACTGACTTCTCCCTTTGGTTACTGATTTCTCCCGTTGGTTACTGACTTCTCCCGTTGGTTACTCATTTCTCCCGTTGGTTACTCATTTCTCCCGTTGGTTACTCATTTCTCCTGTTGGTTACTGATTTCTTGGTTACTCATTTCTCTTCTTGGTTACTCATTTCTCCTGTTGGTTACTGATTTCTTGGTTACTCATTTCTCTTCTTGGTTACTCATTTCCCTTTCTGACACTTAGAATTTTTTTTGACACTTAGAATTCTTTTTGACACTTAGAATTTTTTTTGACACTTAGAATTTTTTTTGACACTTAGAATTTTTTTTGACACTTAGAATTTTTTTGACACTTAGAATTTTTTTTGACACTTAGAATTTTTTTTGACACTTAGAATTTTTTTTGACACTTAGAATTTTTTTTGACACTTAGAATTTTTTTGACACTTAGAATTTTTTTTGACACTTAGAATTTTTTTTGACACTTAGAATTTTTTTTGACACTTAGAATTTTTTTTGACACTTAGAATTTTTTTTGACACTTAGAATTTTTTTTGACACTTAGAATTCTTTTTGACACTTAGAATTTTTTTTGACACTTAGAATTTTTTTGACACTTAGAATTTTTTTGACACTTAGAATTCTTTTTGACACTTAGAATTTTTTTTGACACTTAGAATTTTTTTTGACACTTAGAATTCTTTTTGACACTTAGAATTTTTTTTGACACTTAGAATTTTTTTGACACTTAGAATTTTTTTGACACTTAGAATTCTTTTTGACACTTAGAATTTTTTTTGACACTTAGAATTTTTTTTGACACTTAGAATTTTTTTTGACACTTAGAATTTTTTTCTAAGTTTTTCCTTCTGGTTACTGACTTCCCTCGTCGGGCACGGGGATTTTCGACTTCCTCCTCCCGACCGAGGGGCCTCATTTTCGGGCATTTTCCTCAGATTTCCAAGCATTTTTAGACACTTTTCCCGACTTTTCCTGCTTACTGATTTCACACTTTTGGCCATTTTTATGCATTTTCCTGGTTACTGATTTCACGCTTTTGGACATTTTCGGAGGTTCCGACGGCTTTTTCGCCTTACTGCTTCGGGCACTTTGCTGACCTTTTCCCGCTTACCCCTTTCAAGGTTTTGGACGTCTCCGGTCGGGTCCGCGCCCCTCGCCCGGGCCGGAACGCCTCCCCGCCGGCCGAGTTCCTCGGGGTCGCCCCCTCGCCCGGGAAAAACCGCTCCCCGCCGTCCCACAGCACTCCGACTCGGCCAGGCAGCCTCACGGGCACAGCGACTCCTGCCCACCTCGGGAACCGACGCCCCGCTCGGGCTCAGGCTCCGAAAAACCACCACAGCGGGGCAGCTACCCTCAATGCAGCCGAAATTCAAACTCCTCCCCTCCGAAAGGCGCGCCTCACCCGGCCACGGCCTCGGAACTGCTCCCCTTCCTCGGGATCGGCCCCTCGCCCGGGAAAACCCGCTCCCCGCCGTCCCACAGCACTCCGACTCGGCCAGGCAGCCTCACGGGCACAGCGACTCCTGCCCACCTCGGGAACCGACGCCCCGCTCGGGCTCAGGCTCCGAAAACCCACAACAGCGGGCAGCTACCCTCAATGCAGCCGAAATTCAAATTCCTCCCCTCCGAAAGGCGCGCCTCACCCGGCCACGGCCTCCAAATCGCTCCCCTTCCTCGGGATCGCCCCCTCGCCCGGGAAAACCCGCTCCCCGCCGTCCCACAGCACTCCGACTCGGCCAGGCAGCCTCACGGGCACAGCGACTCCTGCCCACCTCGGGAACCGACGCCCCGCTCGGGCTCAGGCTCCGAAAAACCACCACAGCGGGGCAGCTACCCTCAATGCAGCCGAAATTCAAATTCCTCCCCTTCGAGAGGCGCGCCTCACCCGGCCACGGCCTCCAAATCGCTCCCCTTAGGCGAAAATTAAGCCCCCGTGGCGGATAATACCCCTCCTTGATCGTGCACAAGGGCAGCTCCAAGTTGAACGGAGAAGTCAGTAACCAACCAAAAATAAGCTTGGTTACTGATTTCTCCCGTTGGTTACTGACTTCTCCCTTTGGTTACTGATTTCTCCCGTTGGTTACTCATTTCTCTTGTTGGTTACTGATTTCTCCCGTTGGTTACTGACTTCTCCCTTTGGTTACTGATTTCTCCCGTTGGTTACTGACTTCTCCCGTTGGTTACTCATTTCTCCCGTTGGTTACTCATTTCTCCCGTTGGTTACTCATTTCTCCTGTTGGTTACTGATTTCTTGGTTACTCATTTCTCTTCTTGGTTACTCATTTCTCCTGTTGGTTACTGATTTCTTGGTTACTCATTTCTCTTCTTGGTTACTCATTTCCCTTTCTGACACTTAGAATTTTTTTTGACACTTAGAATTCTTTTTGACACTTAGAATTTTTTTTGACACTTAGAATTTTTTTTGACACTTAGAATTTTTTTTGACACTTAGAATTTTTTTGACACTTAGAATTTTTTTTGACACTTAGAATTTTTTTTGACACTTAGAATTTTTTTTGACACTTAGAATTTTTTTTGACACTTAGAATTTTTTTGACACTTAGAATTTTTTTTGACACTTAGAATTTTTTTTGACACTTAGAATTTTTTTTGACACTTAGAATTTTTTTTGACACTTAGAATTTTTTTTGACACTTAGAATTTTTTTTGACACTTAGAATTCTTTTTGACACTTAGAATTTTTTTTGACACTTAGAATTTTTTTGACACTTAGAATTTTTTTGACACTTAGAATTCTTTTTGACACTTAGAATTTTTTTTGACACTTAGAATTTTTTTTGACACTTAGAATTCTTTTTGACACTTAGAATTTTTTTTGACACTTAGAATTTTTTTGACACTTAGAATTTTTTTGACACTTAGAATTCTTTTTGACACTTAGAATTTTTTTTGACACTTAGAATTTTTTTTGACACTTAGAATTTTTTTTGACACTTAGAATTTTTTTCTAAGTTTTTCCTTCTGGTTACTGACTTCCCTCGTCGGGCACGGGGATTTTCGACTTCCTCCTCCCGACCGAGGGGCCTCATTTTCGGGCATTTTCCTCAGATTTCCAAGCATTTTTAGACACTTTTCCCGACTTTTCCTGCTTACTGATTTCACACTTTTGGCCATTTTTATGCATTTTCCTGGTTACTGATTTCACGCTTTTGGACATTTTCGGAGGTTCCGACGGCTTTTTCGCCTTACTGCTTCGGGCACTTTGCTGACCTTTTCCCGCTTACCCCTTTCAAGGTTTTGGACGTCTCCGGTCGGGTCCGCGCCCCTCGCCCGGGCCGGAACGCCTCCCCGCCGGCCGAGTTCCTCGGGGTCGCCCCCTCGCCCGGGAAAAACCGCTCCCCGCCGTCCCACAGCACTCCGACTCGGCCAGGCAGCCTCACGGGCACAGCGACTCCTGCCCACCTCGGGAACCGACGCCCCGCTCGGGCTCAGGCTCCGAAAAACCACCACAGCGGGGCAGCTACCCTCAATGCAGCCGAAATTCAAACTCCTCCCCTCCGAAAGGCGCGCCTCACCCGGCCACGGCCTCGGAACTGCTCCCCTTCCTCGGGATCGGCCCCTCGCCCGGGAAAACCCGCTCCCCGCCGTCCCACAGCACTCCGACTCGGCCAGGCAGCCTCACGGGCACAGCGACTCCTGCCCACCTCGGGAACCGACGCCCCGCTCGGGCTCAGGCTCCAAAAACCCACAACAGCGGGCAGCTACCCTCAATGCAGCCGAAATTCAAATTCCTCCCCTCCGAAAGGCGCGCCTCACCCGGCCACGGCCTCCAAATCGCTCCCCTTCCTCGGGATCGCCCCCTCGCCCGGGAAAACCCGCTCCCCGCCGTCCCACAGCACTCCGACTCGGCCAGGCAGCCTCACGGGCACAGCGACTCCTGCCCACCTCGGGAACCGACGCCCCGCTCGGGCTCAGGCTCCGAAAAACCACCACAGCGGGGCAGCTACCCTCAATGCAGCCGAAATTCAAATTCCTCCCCTTCGAGAGGCGCGCCTCACCCGGCCACGGCCTCGGAACTGCTCCCCTTCCTCGGGATCGGCCCCTCGCCCGGGAAAACCCGCTCCCCGCCGTCCCACAGCACTCCGACTCGGCCAGGCAGCCTCACGGGCACAGCGACTCCTGCCCACCTCGGGAACCGACGCCCCGCTCGGGCTCAGGCTCCAAAAACCCACAACAGCGGGCAGCTACCCTCAATGCAGCCGAAATTCAAATCCCTCCCCTTCGAAAGGCGCGCCTCACCCGGCCACGGCCTCCAAATCGCTCCCCTTAGGCGAAAATTAAGCCCCCGTGGCCGATAATACCCCTCCTTGATCGTGCACAAGGGCAGCTCCAAGTTGAACGGGCTCAGGCTCCAAAAACCCACAACAGCGGGCAGCTACCCTCAATGCAGCCGAAATTCAAATCCCTCCCCTTCGAAAGGCGCGCCTCACCCGGCCACGGCCTCCAAATCGCTCCCCTTAGGCGAAAATTAAGCCCCCGTGGCCGATAATACCCCTCCTTGATCGTGCACAAGGGCAGCTCCAAGTTGAACGGAGAAGTCAGTAACCAACCAAAAATAAGCTTGGTTACTGATTTCTCCCGTTGGTTACTGACTTCTCCCTTTGGTTACTGATTTCTCCCGTTGGTTACTCATTTCTCTTGTTGGTTACTGATTTCTCCCGTTGGTTACTGACTTCTCCCTTTGGTTACTGATTTCTCCCGTTGGTTACTGACTTCTCCCGTTGGTTACTCATTTCTCCCGTTGGTTACTCATTTCTCCCGTTGGTTACTCATTTCTCCTGTTGGTTACTGATTTCTTGGTTACTCATTTCTCTTCTTGGTTACTCATTTCTCCTGTTGGTTACTGATTTCTTGGTTACTCATTTCTCTTCTTGGTTACTCATTTCCCTTTCTGACACTTAGAATTTTTTTTGACACTTAGAATTCTTTTTGACACTTAGAATTTTTTTTGACACTTAGAATTCTTTTTGACACTTAGAATTTTTTTTGACACTTAGAATTTTTTTGACACTTAGAATTTTTTTTGACACTTAGAATTTTTTTTGACACTTAGAATTTTTTTTGACACTTAGAATTTTTTTTGACACTTAGAATTTTTTTGACACTTAGAATTTTTTTTGACACTTAGAATTTTTTTTGACACTTAGAATTTTTTTTGACACTTAGAATTTTTTTTGACACTTAGAATTTTTTTTGACACTTAGAATTTTTTTTGACACTTAGAATTCTTTTTGACACTTAGAATTTTTTTTGACACTTAGAATTTTTTTGACACTTAGAATTTTTTTGACACTTAGAATTCTTTTTGACACTTAGAATTTTTTTTGACACTTAGAATTTTTTTTGACACTTAGAATTTTTTTTGACACTTAGAATTTTTTTCTAAGTTTTTCCTTCTGGTTACTGACTTCCCTCGTCGGGCACGGGGATTTTCGACTTCCTCCTCCCGACCGAGGGGCCTCATTTTCGGGCATTTTCCTCAGATTTCCAAGCATTTTTAGACACTTTTCCCGACTTTTCCTGCTTACTGATTTCACACTTTTGGCCATTTTTATGCATTTTCCTGGTTACTGATTTCACGCTTTTGGACATTTTCGGAGGTTCCGACGGCTTTTTCGCCTTACTGCTTCGGGCACTTTGCTGACCTTTTCCCGCTTACCCCTTTCAAGGTTTTGGACGTCTCCGGTCGTGTCCGCGCCCCTCGCCCGGGCCGGAACGCCTCCCCGCCGGCCGAGTTCCTCGGGGTCGCCCCCTCGCCCGGGAAAAACCGCTCCCCGCCGTCCCACAGCACTCCGACTCGGCCAGGCAGCCTCACGGGCACAGCGACTCCTGCCCACCTCGGGAACCGACGCCCCGCTCGGGCTCAGGCTCCGAAAAACCACCACAGCGGGGCAGCTACCCTCAATGCAGCCGAAATTCAAACTCCTCCCCTCCGAAAGGCGCGCCTCACCCGGCCACGGCCTCGGAACTGCTCCCCTTCCTCGGGATCGGCCCCTCGCCCGGGAAAACCCGCTCCCCGCCGTCCCACAGCACTCCGACTCGGCCAGGCAGCCTCACGGGCACAGCGACTCCTGCCCACCTCGGGAACCGACGCCCCGCTCGGGCTCAGGCTCCGAAAACCCACAACAGCGGGCAGCTACCCTCAATGCAGCCGAAATTCAAATTCCTCCCCTCCGAAAGGCGCGCCTCACCCGGCCACGGCCTCCAAATCGCTCCCCTTCCTCGGGATCGCCCCCTCGCCCGGGAAAACCCGCTCCCCGCCGTCCCACAGCACTCCGACTCGGCCAGGCAGCCTCACGGGCACAGCGACTCCTGCCCACCTCGGGAACCGACGCCCCGCTCGGGCTCAGGCTCCGAAAAACCACCACAGCGGGGCAGCTACCCTCAATGCAGCCGAAATTCAAATTCCTCCCCTTCGAGAGGCGCGCCTCACCCGGCCACGGCCTCCAAATCGCTCCCCTTAGGCGAAAATTAAGCCCCCGTGGCGGATAATACCCCTCCTTGATCGTGCACAAGGGCAGCTCCAAGTTGAACGGAGAAGTCAGTAACCAACCAAAAATAAGCTTGGTTACTGATTTCTCCCGTTGGTTACTGACTTCTCCCTTTGGTTACTGATTTCTCCCGTTGGTTACTCATTTCTCTTGTTGGTTACTGATTTCTCCCGTTGGTTACTGACTTCTCCCTTTGGTTACTGATTTCTCCCGTTGGTTACTGACTTCTCCCGTTGGTTACTCATTTCTCCCGTTGGTTACTCATTTCTCCCGTTGGTTACTCATTTCTCCTGTTGGTTACTGATTTCTTGGTTACTCATTTCTCTTCTTGGTTACTCATTTCTCCTGTTGGTTACTGATTTCTTGGTTACTCATTTCTCTTCTTGGTTACTCATTTCCCTTTCTGACACTTAGAATTTTTTTTGACACTTAGAATTCTTTTTGACACTTAGAATTTTTTTTGACACTTAGAATTTTTTTTGACACTTAGAATTTTTTTTGACACTTAGAATTTTTTTGACACTTAGAATTTTTTTTGACACTTAGAATTTTTTTTGACACTTAGAATTTTTTTTGACACTTAGAATTTTTTTTGACACTTAGAATTTTTTTGACACTTAGAATTTTTTTTGACACTTAGAATTTTTTTTGACACTTAGAATTTTTTTTGACACTTAGAATTTTTTTTGACACTTAGAATTTTTTTTGACACTTAGAATTTTTTTTGACACTTAGAATTCTTTTTGACACTTAGAATTTTTTTTGACACTTAGAATTTTTTTGACACTTAGAATTTTTTTGACACTTAGAATTCTTTTTGACACTTAGAATTTTTTTTGACACTTAGAATTTTTTTTGACACTTAGAATTCTTTTTGACACTTAGAATTTTTTTTGACACTTAGAATTTTTTTGACACTTAGAATTTTTTTGACACTTAGAATTCTTTTTGACACTTAGAATTTTTTTTGACACTTAGAATTTTTTTTGACACTTAGAATTTTTTTTGACACTTAGAATTTTTTTCTAAGTTTTTCCTTCTGGTTACTGACTTCCCTCGTCGGGCACGGGGATTTTCGACTTCCTCCTCCCGACCGAGGGGCCTCATTTTCGGGCATTTTCCTCAGATTTCCAAGCATTTTTAGACACTTTTCCCGACTTTTCCTGCTTACTGATTTCACACTTTTGGCCATTTTTATGCATTTTCCTGGTTACTGATTTCACGCTTTTGGACATTTTCGGAGGTTCCGACGGCTTTTTCGCCTTACTGCTTCGGGCACTTTGCTGACCTTTTCCCGCTTACCCCTTTCAAGGTTTTGGACGTCTCCGGTCGGGTCCGCGCCCCTCGCCCGGGCCGGAACGCCTCCCCGCCGGCCGAGTTCCTCGGGGTCGCCCCCTCGCCCGGGAAAAACCGCTCCCCGCCGTCCCACAGCACTCCGACTCGGCCAGGCAGCCTCACGGGCACAGCGACTCCTGCCCACCTCGGGAACCGACGCCCCGCTCGGGCTCAGGCTCCGAAAAACCACCACAGCGGGGCAGCTACCCTCAATGCAGCCGAAATTCAAACTCCTCCCCTCCGAAAGGCGCGCCTCACCCGGCCACGGCCTCGGAACTGCTCCCCTTCCTCGGGATCGGCCCCTCGCCCGGGAAAACCCGCTCCCCGCCGTCCCACAGCACTCCGACTCGGCCAGGCAGCCTCACGGGCACAGCGACTCCTGCCCACCTCGGGAACCGACGCCCCGCTCGGGCTCAGGCTCCGAAAACCCACAACAGCGGGCAGCTACCCTCAATGCAGCCGAAATTCAAATTCCTCCCCTCCGAAAGGCGCGCCTCACCCGGCCACGGCCTCCAAATCGCTCCCCTTCCTCGGGATCGCCCCCTCGCCCGGGAAAACCCGCTCCCCGCCGTCCCACAGCACTCCGACTCGGCCAGGCAGCCTCACGGGCACAGCGACTCCTGCCCACCTCGGGAACCGACGCCCCGCTCGGGCTCAGGCTCCGAAAAACCACCACAGCGGGGCAGCTACCCTCAATGCAGCCGAAATTCAAATCCCTCCCCTTCGAGAGGCGCGCCTCACCCGGCCACGGCCTCCAAATCGCTCCCCTTAGGCGAAAATTAAGCCCCCGTGGCCGATAATACCCCTCCTTGATCGTGCACAAGGGCAGCTCCAAGTTGAACGGGCTCAGGCTCCAAAAACCCACAACAGCGGGCAGCTACCCTCAATGCAGCCGAAATTCAAATCCCTCCCCTTCGAGAGGCGCGCCTCACCCGGCCACGGCCTCCAAATCGCTCCCCTTAGGCGAAAATTAAGCCCCCGTGGCCGATAATACCCCTCCTTGATCGTGCACAAGGGCAGCTCCAAGTTGAACGGGCTCAGGCTCCAAAAACCCACAACAGCGGGCAGCTACCCTCAATGCAGCCGAAATTCAAATCCCTCCCCTTCGAAAGGCGCGCCTCACCCGGCCACGGCCTCCAAATCGCTCCCCTTAGGCGAAAATTAAGCCCCCGTGGCCGATAATACCCCTCCTTGATCGTGCACAAGGGCAGCTCCAAGTTGAACGGGCTCAGGCTCCAAAAACCCACAACAGCGGGCAGCTACCCTCAATGCAGCCGAAATTCAAATCCCTCCCCTTCGAAAGGCGCGCCTCACCCGGCCACGGCCTCCAAATCGCTCCCCTTAGGCGAAAATTAAGCCCCCGTGGCGGATAATACCCCTCCTTGATCGTGCACAAGGGCAGCTCCAAGTTGAACGGAGAAGTCAGTAACCAACCAAAAATAAGCTTGGTTACTGATTTCTCCCGTTGGTTACTGACTTCTCCCTTTGGTTACTGATTTCTCCCGTTGGTTACTCATTTCTCTTGTTGGTTACTGATTTCTCCCGTTGGTTACTGACTTCTCCCTTTGGTTACTGATTTCTCCCGTTGGTTACTGACTTCTCCCGTTGGTTACTCATTTCTCCCGTTGGTTACTCATTTCTC